>NW_006798376.1:3288455-3292440 GCF_000442215.2 Lipotes vexillifer | reverse complement strand
TCCTAGCCCCGTAAAAAATATTTTATTTTGTCTAGGTTTTTATCAGACTAAAATGTCCAAGCTCATCATTGATCCATTTATTTTTAGTAATAATTTCAATAAAATTACAATATAAGCAAAAAAAATAGGCAACCTTGGAGTATTATATTAGTGAATTGCTTGTATACATCACTTTAATCATTTGGTGAATATGTATGATGAGTGGCCCAATAATAGCTAATATTGACCAAAGAATTAAATGAATGCTAGGGAGAAGAAAAAAATTAGTGGTTATTCTTTAAATAGCTATATTGTTAATTCTTGATACTTTGTGCATTATTGGTAGTGGGATATACATAAATAATAGAAACCTGTATCATTCAAAATCTCAAAGGCAAAAGCTGCACTGTGTTCTATCAAACCTTTACACATTGTTGATTGCTCTGGTGCTCATCTAATTTCCTGATTACTTTACCCATCAGGAAAGTATATTCAAGATCCATGCTAGACCTAAAAGTCAGGTTAATAGGGGAAGATGAGGAAAAAACAAAGATGAACTTGCTGTTCTCAAATCACTAAGATTTGTTTCTTCTTGCAGGGAAGATGGATTGGAAAGGAATCTTGTGGCCTGATATAAATGCTGAGATTTGTAAGTCCACCGTTATCTGAACGAATGATTTACATATGCCCTTCGCACTGCCCTGTGCAGTATGGCATACTCCCTCAGCACCACTTATATCTTTATGTACTTACACACTCCCTGCTCTACTTTGTCCAGGTGCCAGCAAGTAAGGATCTGGGGAGAAAGAGGAAGTGGTAACAAGTGGCACCTTTGAGCTGGCTATCACACCAGTTTTGTTTGGAGTGAGGACAGAAACAAAAATCTGCATGAAGCCTTCAGGACAGAAGAGAGGCAGGGACTGAAGGAGGGAAAAAGCCCCAAAGCTGCAGGCCTGTCTGAAGGCCACTGAAAGTGTGGGTGGAAACAGGTATCCTTTCTGCATACACCAGTAGCAACTGCTGAGGTGAGTGGAGGTGTGGGAGTTGTGGAGGAAGCACAACTGCTGCTAACCCTGCTGGTGAAACTCTATGGAGGCACTTTGAAGAAAGGGGAGCAATAAGTTAGGAAAAATTTTTAAAGTTTGTCAGATCCCAGTGCACTGAAATCCTGGGGTGAGGTCCCTGAGGAACGGTAGTGCTTGGCTGAAACCATGTGTCATTCACATGGAAAGCACAGTTTAAAAGATGACAGGAACAAGGGTAAACAGCCTCTTAATTATGGTCTGAAAGAGAGCTGCTGTTTCTCTCCAGTTATACAAAGTCACAAGGGCTTCAACCAACAGATGTCAATGCACACTTGATACGAGATGCAGAAAAGACTCAGCCTTCATTTTGAGAAATTTATTAAAATAAGGACAAGCATCAGTTGTACATGGAAATAATCATTTGCACTAAGTGGTACTCAAGCAGAAGAGCAGTTTTAAATATATTTTAAAAAATCACAAAATACATTGGTTAAGGCACCTACATCTTGTCTCATTTTTTCAATAAATATGCTTTTTTTTTTAAAAAGGCAGTAGTGAGGACCTCTGATTAAATGAATATAGGCACTGTGCTATTAAAGATAGTCAGTCATACTTTGCTGTGGCCACTGTGATTTATTCTCAAAAGAACTTTCATTAGCTTGGTTTAGCATTTAAAAAAACAAAACTGAGTATGAAAAAAAATCACAGTTTTCTCTTTCCAGTCTTAAGTCTCTTCCAGAGAGACCTATGTACAAAAGGTACTATTTCTTCATGTATTCCTTAGTAACAAGGAATTATACAGAAGGTGCAAGATTGCCTCCCAGAAAGTAAAGCCATCAGAGGTTGAATGTTTCAGAACAGCATGAGTCTTTGGGAAAGTATTTTTTTCAACTGCAATAAAATCAGCTGGGTTTAGAAAACTCCAGACCTTACAGCATCCAAGAAGTGCCCACTGTTCAAGGAGTTCAGGGAGTGCCCTCTGTTCAAGGAGTTTTGTTAAGCAGTTGAGGGAAACCAGGTCCAGCTCCTGTGTTGTACAGGGTATAGACAAAGCACCAGCCCGGGAGTCAAGTGGCCTGGGTGCTCGCTCAGTGCCACCAGTACTTCCAAAATGCCAATTTGGCACTTTTGTTACAGTGCTCATTAGTTCATGAAGCCTGTGCTTGTGCATCCTCTTAGTTTGGTCACCTGTAAGATGAAAAGGTTGGAGCTTCCTGTGTTTTTGTACGGTTCCAGCAGCTCGCTAGTCTGATGGTCTGAATTGTTTTTGGTCACAGCTGATGCCACTGCAGGTAATAGGCGCAGCCACTCCATAGACACAATGACCACAGCAAAGAGGAGAAAAATTAAATGTCCACAACATTGTCAGATTGTTTGAGGCCTGGGCACAAATCTTTTCATCAAAGCCCTGTATGCTATTTAATTAAAAGACACTGTTTAACTGGAGTTATGTTATTCACAGAAAAATATTAAGATTTCTCTTATTAGATAATATAACTTCCGTGGCAGAACTAGGTTGCATAGATCTCTGAGATTAACTTCACATTTTCACACATTTGGTTTCTCCAGTCAGGTCATAGTTCAGCACCTAAGATACGGGCTGGATACGGGCACGAGGGAAATACTAGCAAGAATCTTGACATGAGCCACTCCTCATTTGGGGTGAGATTTTCTTTTTTTTTTTTTTTTTCTCAGCTATATAGAAGGGGCTGCCCATCTCATTTCCTTTACTACTGGTATATGACATGGGAGAATGCAGGTTGGCAAGACTTAAGCTGGGAGACATGCTTTACTTTTTGGCAAGTAAACTAGACACATGGTCAAAGCTTTATGAAATCTGGGACCTACTGCTCAGATGGAGTAGAAAATACAACTAATTTTATTCTGAAATGATAATATTGCTTTTACCTGCTAAGGTTTGGTCTTCAGTTTTACTTTATATATATACACACACACGTGTGTGTATATATATATATGTTGACTTTAAATTATAGAGAACGTTTTTATAAAACATTAAAGTCAATCATTGAGAAGCAGTTGGATACAAAGCATCTAATCACAAAAATAGAAGAAGAAATCACAGAGCACTTCAGGAAGAAACTCTGGTGCTGAAGGGCATTTAGTTGTTCTTCTCCAGGGACCTGTAATAATCTGTCAGGACTTTCCATGCTTTGGGGGCCATGAAGCCATCTGGGGGATTCTCTCCTTCCCGGGCCAGCTTCCTCATACGAGTTCCTGAGATGAAGTCAAACTCATTGTGCCTGTCAGAGGGTAGCAACAAAGAACTCAGCATAGGTAAATAACATCCACCTTAAAGATCCCAGGAGTAGGATGGGTTCTGAGACCACATTTTTTCTTTCTGTAAAATGCTGCGTCTTCTAAAATAAGCAGTTCACTAAATCTTCAGTAAAGGAACTGGCAGAAGAAAGGGCAATCATGGCAGCTACCCATTCAATACTGTGTACCTACTCAGTTCATGGGAAGCGTCTTCTATCAGCTCTGCCTACTTGTGTGAGCTCTGAGCGTGGTGCGTGCTCTATAAATGCTCATTGAAATCTTTTTCTGTGTTTACTGCCTTTCACATAATGTGCCAGGCACTCTGTGCATGCTCAAGGAATGTATGTTAAAAAAGAAATATTTATGGACCATCTACTATATGCAAGGGGCTGTGCTACAATTTTAGGGGGCACGAAATGTGCAAGACCAGGTCTTAGCTTTCAAGGGACTCTCATTCCAATTAGGAGCATGTGGAGATGTACTGGGGAGCTTTCCAAAGTTTTGCCTCATCATTCCAGCTGTACAGATGTTGATTTAAAGAATTTTTCTCTGGGACTTCCCTGGTGGTGCAGTGGTTGAGAGTCCGCCTGCCGATGCAGGGGACGCGGGTTCGTGCCCCGGTCTGGGCAGATCCCACATGCCGCGGAGCGGCTGGCCCCGTGAGCCATGGCCGCTGAGCCTGCGCGTCCGGAGCCTGTGGTCCG
>NW_006798376.1:3285805-3288055 GCF_000442215.2 Lipotes vexillifer | reverse complement strand
CCTGCAGGGTCCCGGCCCACAATGTAGAAATTGGCCCCTGCAACCATCCGGGACCTGCAGTGCCATTGGACCTAGGAAACATCACGTAAAGGACATGCTGGTCATCACTGGCCAATCCTGTGGGGTCCCTGTTTATGGAGACACCCCTTTATTCTGCTTTAAAAGTAATTCAGTGATGTGGGTCAACTAATAATTGCAAGGAAGTCAGTGAGGTGTCCAAGACTCCTGCTCTTGTCATCTCTTTGGTTATATTGGGTAGGATATAGGAGCTTTAAAGATAAGAATCCTCCCTCTTAGACCATGAATTTATATTTCCTAATCTCTCCAGACTAACAGACCAGTGACACTCAGATCTTACTGTTCCACAGAACTATGTGGATTTTACTTTCCAGTTCCTCCCTATTCAAAATAAATCACAGTTTAAGGGAAATAACAAACTCCAATATCTCTTACCATCTGACTGCCAGTAATGAGCAAATTAACCTTCATACGCAGACATTGATTCCATTTCGACACAGCATTGGGATTTCAAAATAAGTTGCCCTCTTTAGAGCTCAGATAGAAATATAAAGGATGGGGAAGAGAGCCAGGGGCCTGGAACTTTGATCTGGTTGAAGAGAATTAATTCATTAAACTCAGTTTGGAGCATTCCAAAGGGTTGAGACCTTTTCAGTTCATCATAGTTCCTGTAAACTTGTTGAAATCCACTTACATTGGTGGTGTAGTGGGACAAAGAAAGTCTCTGTTTGATAGGCTCAGTGTGTTATGATGAAAGGGAGACATTAAGGTTTTAAAGACATCTCCCTTCTAATGTCACTCACCGAGCATGGTGAATCACCTAAGAGTAACTGGAACTGCTGAAATCCTGGGCTAGATACATCTTGCCCTGTAACCCAGGTAAGCTGTATTAAACACCTCGTTCACATACCAACTTCCACAGTCCCAAAGGCAGTGTATGACAGGTTTGATTTGGTGTTTCTAGCATTTTCACAAATACTATATGGAAACATAATTAAGTTGGATAAAGTAAAGAGACCAGAAGATTTTAGAATCTGCTCGTGAAGAAGAATCCCAGAAACTCACTGGCTCGTCTAAGTAAAATTAGATGCTGTACTCCTGAGTCCCATAGCCCAGCCCAGGGAGCTGCTCACCTCTGTGGGGCCAGCATACAACATGGGAGATGGGAAGATGGCCACGATAGTGGATTTGGGATCTAGAACCTCCTCCTCGAGCACAGCTGTGTGCTGCTTCATCCGCCAGTCCAGGGGCACATCATCATCCTTGGTCCAGCCCCCCAGGGGGTGCAGCAGGAGGACCGGGTGCTTGTAGCCTCTCTCCAAGAGCCGGCGGCGGGTGTCCTGCATCAGCAGAGCATGGCCGTTGTGGACAGGATTGCGCAACTGGAATGCGAACACTGCATCTGGGAAAGGAAAGCAGAAACACCAAGGTCAAAGACATGTACTGTCTGCAAGAACAGAAAGGAAAAGATGCAGCTGTGTCTATTGTTCAGTGAACTTACATCCACTTGCTTTTAAGGACCGGCTGGAGAATCCACCTGGATCTTTAGGGGTGTTACTCCAAAGGTACCAACCAGTGCCACACTGCTTAGACAGGAATAGGACACAAAGGTAGGAAGCCCTAAAGGGAGAGCCTGACTCAGAAATGAACACATTTGTTGCCAGGACCTTTCCTACAAACCAAGGCTCAGGCAGGGGCCAGTATTAATCAGTCCTCTTGCACCCTGCTCCAGCCTCATTTCCCTGGGAAGTGAATATTGATAAGGAACGTTTTCTGGGGTCTGTGCAAAAGTTTAACAATTTAAAGATATAAAAATATTTCTCCTTCACTTTAGGGAAGTCTTTAAAAACTACTCCAATTAGTGATGAACTCCTGAGATCCTTAATTTTTCTTTCTGGTTATGAAATAAATTAATATATATCCATCATAGAAAACTTAGAAAATACAGAAAAGCCCAAAATAGAATTTAAAAACCATCCATCATCCTATCATTACTTTTTCTCTCTCTTTTTCAAAATATGTAAAGTGAAAATCTTCCCTTCCTCTTGGTCCCGCTTTACCCCTAGAGGTAGCCGCTGCCATCTGCAGTTTGGTGCGCATGCTGCCAGAGATTTCTGCTACACACAGAAGTAGGTTTGAGTTTTTAAAGCAATTATTACATTTTGTTTTGTTTTCCAAAATTTTTCTATACATACCATTCTGCAGTTTGCTTTTTTTTTTTTTTTTTTTTTT
>NW_006798376.1:3280351-3285795 GCF_000442215.2 Lipotes vexillifer | reverse complement strand
GTATGCAGGCCTCTCACTGTTGTGGCCTCTCCCGCTGCGGAGCACAGGCTCCGGATGCGCAGGCTCAGCGGCCATGGCTCACGGGCCCAGCCGCTCCGCGGCACGTGGGATCCTCCCGGACCGGGGCACAAACCCGCGTCCCCCGCATCGGCAGGCGGACCCTCAACCACTGCGCCACCTGGGAAGCCCTGCTTTTTTTACTTAATAGATATATTTTGGGTATCCTTCTGGGTCGGTGCATATTTTTAACTACTGCATAATATTGCAGTAGTTCAACTTTATAAGGTGTTTCCATATCAAAAGACATATCAATAGAAGATGATAAAAGTTTTCAGCTTTTCAAAACTATAAACATGCTGTTGCCTGATAATCCTTAATTCTGTAAGCAGAAGAGGGTTAGGAGTATTAACAAATGCCATAGAGCCAGGCTACGTACCAGCATTCATTTCTTTACATTTCTGTTTGAGCTCCAGAGGTGTCAGGCGGTATTGGTCCAACCCATCATTCCACCGTATTCTCTCCAGCACCTGAAGGTCACCACCAACCAGCCAATCCCCACTTTCCATCACCATCTAGAAAGCCCGTTATTAAAGCTGTTAGTGATTAATACTGTTTTCCATTTTATCTAAAATTTTTTCTTCTTCTGAACCAATCTTGGCTTACTTGAAGAACTGCCTTCAGTTCTTCAACATTTCAAGCACAGTATTTATCAAACTTGTTGGTCTCTCAAATCCTTTATTACTCTTAAAAATTACTGAGGACCTGCAAAGAGCTTTTTTTTATATTGGTTATATCTATAATTTTCTGTATTAGAAATTAAAACTTAATTCCATTAAAAATATTTATTGACTTAAAACTAACAATAAGTCTATTAAATATTAACATAAACATTTTATTTTTTACTGAAAAATATTTTCCTAAAACATAAGAGAAAAATGGCATTGTTTTACATGTTTGCAAAATCTCTTCATTATCTGACTTAATAGAAGGCAGCTGGATTCTCGTATCTACTTTTGCATTTATTCTGTGGCGATATGTTATTTTGGCTGAAATATGTAAAGAAAATTCAACTACAGATAGGTAGTTGGAAAAGGGAAGAGTATCTGAATAGCCTTTTTCTATCATGTGGATATTCTTCTTTGATATAAAATATTAACCTAATTTAAAAATCAGCAACTTTAACAGACATTTCTCCATATATGATGTACAAATGGCCAACCCAACAGGGATATGAAAATATGTTCACCATCACTCATCACTGGAGAAATGCAACCTCACACCCATTAGGATTGCTACTATCAAAAACAGAAAATAACAAGTGTGGACAAGGATGTGGAGAACCCCCTGTGTACTGTTAGTGGGACTGTAAAATGGTGTAACAGTATGGAGTTTTTTCAAAAAATTAAAAATACAACTACCACATGACCCAATAATCCAATTTCTGGGTATATATCCAAAAGAATTAAAAGCAATGTCTCACAGAGATTTGCACAACCATATTCATAGCAGCACCATTCACAATAGCTAAAAGGTGGAAGCAACCCAAATATCTATTTGAAAGATGAATGGATGAGCAATGAATGTGAATGATATACATACAATGGAATATTATTCAGCCTTCACAACAAAGAAAATCCAGCCAGAGACTACAAGGGGGATGAAACTTGAAGACATTATGCTAAGTGAAAAAGCCATTCGCAAAAAGATAAATACTGTATTTTTCCACTTACATGGGTATCTAAAGTAGTCAACTTCATAGAAAATAGAATGGTTGATACCAGGGTCTGGGGAGGGGAAAGAGTTGTTTAATAGGTATGGAGTTTCAGATTTTCAAGATGAAAAAGTTTTGGAGATCTGTTTCACAACAATGTAAATATACTTAACACTACTGAATAGTACACTTAAAAATGGTTAAGATGGTAAATTTTATGTTACATGTCTTTTACCTAAATAAGTAAATAGATAGATGGTAGATAGATGATAGACAGATGACAAGACTCATTTTTCACTGAGGTCACTACAAATACTCTACTTTTTGATACCCAGTCTCAGTTGAAAAAGTGACTTCAGGGAAGGGTAGGGAAGGAACAGAACATGGAGACTTTTAGAAAGAACCATCTATACACTGTCCCACACTTTAGATGGCCCAACTCTGGCGTCTTCAATTGTGACCCTTCTGTCAGGGCAAGGAAACCCTGGTGGGCAGGCCCACCTGAAGTCTGCATTTACTCTCCACCATGAGATGTGTACCTGGGACATTCAGCCTGGGGTGCCCACAGGCAGACCCAGAGGGCCTCCACGGCATGTGACAAGGCCAAACAGAGAGAAAAGAAGGGTTGGCTGCAGGCCAGGAGCCAACTGTCCACACACTACCATGTTCTGGTAGAGAACCGAGAAGCCTAAATTTGAACATGGCCTTCCAGATTGTGATCAAGGCATATTGCCAAAGTAGAAAGATAAAACATATTTAAGTTTATTAGTTAGATAAGTAACTTTTAAATATGGTATCGGGCTTCAGCTCATATTGTTACCCTGGGGTGCACAAATATTAGGTGGGAACCTGGTGTGAAGAATGGTCAAAGTAATGAAAAAGAAAAGCCTGACAGTGTTTGATGAAAGGAGAGGGTTAGCACTTTCCTTGACAAGGATGGATGGAAGAGGCCCCAGGCCTGACAACACACATATGGGTAATGCATTGCCACCTACTTTGTGACATCTAACCATGGTTTTTATGTTGTACATCTGAAATGTATACATTGTTATGTGTTCATCTTATCTCAACCTGAACAAAGAAAAACATGACAACCCTTTTTTTCTATAAACTTAAATATGTTCCATATGACGCTGCAGTGCCACAAGTCACGACTGAGAGCAGGTGTCTCTCCTCAGTCATTGAGACAAACATTACAGAACGTCTTACTTCTCAGTCAAATCATAGTTGTGCAGTCATTCCCCTGATCAAATTCTATAACTGCCTTTTGCAGTGTCCAAGGACAGTGTGGCCAGCCTGTAATGTCAGCAGAAAAGAGGGAGGCAAGAAAAGGGGAGAGAAAGCTGATTGATTTATGACACCAATTCAGAAGACATCAAGGTGGTGATGGTATACCCCTGGTTCAATTTCCTGTCATGGCCAGATGTTGGAGTTTACAATGACTTGCCTTCCAGAGGTTTTCAGGGAATGGGAGGTTGGGCTAGAGCCAGGGTTCTCAACAGAGGGTGATTTTGCCTCTCCTGGTGACACCTGACAATATCTGAAGACAACTGTGACCATCACAACTGGAGTGGGGAAGGGTGTGTTATTGGCATCTAGTGATTAGAGGCCAGGAATGCTTCTCAATATCCTACATTGCACAGGACAGCCCCCGAAACAAAGGAAACCCTGGGTAGAGAAAGGGTGATTTGCAAGGGATTTGCTTGTTTTTTCATGGCCCCCCCTTCTAAACTCTGTGCTCAGGAAAATCACTTAACAAGAATATTGTCAAATACCCATACCTAGACATTTAACTTTCTCCTCATTGCTTAAACTGCAGATAAAATTTTGAAAGAGTTACCCCAAATCCCTGGGCATGCAGTAACTCATTCTGGGCACAAGGGGTCCACCCTATATTGTTCTATTGGCAAAGGCAATATTGAACCTGTCTCATTCACCATCCAGCCTAAAAATACATCTGGAGAACAATGCTGAAACTATGCTTTTGGCACTTCTGGGATCAGGAGGGACAGAGAGCATGTCTGTCCCCAAGGTGGCTCAACTGTCCCCAGAACTGTGGTCCAGCTATCAGGAAGGGAGGTCCAGTGGCTCTAATTTCCAAGGGCTTTGTGGCCCATAAGTACCCATTTCCTTCCAAGCTTCCTGCCAAAGGCAGGTGTGGGACCACAGCTAGAGTTTGCAGAACTAGACACACGTGTGAGGAACAGGCTTTAAGGAGTCTAGTGAAGCAGTGAAAGAGGAACGGGGCTTGGAATCACAGACAACAGGAGAGGAGAGAGGATGAGCTCAAACACTACGATGAAGACTAAGAAAGCTATGGTGAACAGGCTGAAAGAGGGCAAGGAAAGGAAGAGTGGAAATAACCTAGGGAGGAAGAGGGAACGTGCACATCAGGAGAGGAGCTGCGGAGGGTGGGAAGGTGTGACAAAGAAAGTGAGGAGGCAGGAGTGGAAGGAACAGTGTCCTAGGCTGAGGGACCAGTACATGCAAAAGTGTGACAGAGGATGATATAGTGACCAGCTGAGATGCTGGAGGGGAATATCTTGGGTGGTGGTGGTTAGAGGTGGTAAGGTGATGTCATAGCTTTATGTGAGCTCCCAAATAAAGCTTGAACAGTCCACTCAAGCTGAAGAATTGGAGAGGGGCTTCAAGGGGAGTAGGGCAAGAGACAGGGAAGAAATTAAGTGTCCTGGCCCAAGTTGCAACAGAAGTGAACACCTTCAAGCAATACCTAGGAGGCAGAACTGTTAGGACTTGGTGATTGAATGGACAAGGGAGAAGAAAGGAGGAAGAATGACGTCCAGTGTGGTATATATGTACAATGGAATATTAGTCATAAGAATGAAATAATGCCATTTGCAGCAACATGGATGGACCTAGAGATTATCCTACTAAGTGAAGTAAGAGAGAGAAAGACAAGTATCATATGATATCACTTATATGTGGAATCTTTAAAAAAATGATACAAATGAACTTATTCACAAAACAGAAAGACTCACAGACTTAGAAAACAACCTTATGGTTACCAAAGGGCAAAGGTGGCAAGGGGAGGGGTAATTTAGGAGATTGGGATTAACACATACACACTGCTATATATCAAATAGATAATCAACAAGGACCTACTGTATAGTACAGGGAACTCTACTCAATACTCTGTAATAACCTATATGGGAAAATAATATGAAAAAGAATAGATACACGTATATGTATAACTGAATCACTTTGCTGTACACCTGAAACTAGCACAATATTATAAATCAACTATACTTCAATTTAAAAAATACTTTGAAAATAACAGAAAATATATATATTTTCAGAATGCCAGGAGATGTACACTCAAAACTGAGGAAATTCATTATGGAAAATAAATGTTGATCTTATGATAAAAAAGAAAAGAAAAAAGAATGACATCTAGGTTTTGGACATGGGCCACTGTTTGGATGGCGGAGCTGTTCACAGAGGTGGGGGACACAGGAGGGGCACAAGGCTGGGGTGAAGTTGCCCATGTTGAGTGCAAGATGCTTGCAGGATATATCCAGGTGGCGCCACACAAGAAACAGTTGCGGATAATTATCTAATGCCATGGTTCTCAACCTTCACAGTACATTAAAATCACAGGGAGCCTCAAAACCCACAATACCCAGAACTGAGCCCAAGCCAATTAAATCAAAGACTGGGAGTGAGATATCCGGTCATGGGTAATTTTTTTTTTTTTTTTTTTTTTTTTTTTTTT
>NW_006798376.1:3278117-3280210 GCF_000442215.2 Lipotes vexillifer | reverse complement strand
TTTTTTTTTTTTTTTTTTTTTTTTTTGCTGTACGCAATCCTCTCACCGTTGTGGCCTCTCCCGTTGCGGAGCACAGGCTCAGGACGCGCAGGCTCAGGGGCCATGGCTCACAGGCCCAGCCACTCCGCGGCATGTGGGATCTTCCCGGACTGGGGCACGAACCCGTGTTCCCTGCATCAGGAGGCGGACTCTCAACCACTGCGCCACCAGGGAAGCCCCGGTCATGGGTAATTTTTAAAGCTCCCCAGGTGATTCTGTTGTTCCAACTAATGATGTGGTCTTCATTGAAGGGCTAAAGGATATAGAAACTCTCATTCCTATCCTTCATTGCGAAGTCATACTCTGTTCTCTTGGTTTCTACATCTGTAAAATGGGAGTAATGATTCTTAGGTGCTTCACAGGAACATTGTGAGAAATAATTACCATTTGAAAAAGCTTTGAGATCCATGGATGAAAGGCAACAGGGCTCCACTAAGCATTATTTTTACAAGTTTCACCCGCTCCTCTCCTCATGCTCGCATCTGTGACACGTCACGTGGTTCCATATTAGTGAAAGAGAGGGTTGAGAGGATTTGAATGGAAGGTTAGGGTAACTGCAGTGAGGGGCTATGCAACAGAGGCAGACCGTTTCCTCGGTGACTCTGACCATTTTCCATGCAAATATAACTCCCAGTGCCACATGGAAACACAAGAAGGCCCATAATTACTTTGGGAAGGAATTACTGTTGGAAGGTTTGGGGCTCTAAAACCAAAAAAACCATGTTTAAGTTTTACTGTGAATTTCAAGGTGCTAAAAAATGTCCAGTGAAGACAGTTCCTTTCTCATAAACACACCTTCAGTGCTCCAAGTGTAGCTTATACAGGGTGAGTGGTTTTCTCTCTGGTTATCCATGGCCCACTTCTCACCATTAGCTCACTGGGAATGTTTACAGAGTCCTTCTAATGAACTAATGCTACAGAGTCACTGACTATATTTTCAAGGCCACAAATCACACCACCACTCTCTGCCATCTGACCTCCAACTGCCAGCACATGATGCAAGACAAGATAAAAATAATTGCTTAAGAGCTTCCTTAGATTTCTTTTTTTCTTTTAGTGCTAACCATGTATATGTGGATGTTAGGCCCAAACAGTGGAAATATCTGAGCTGGCATGAGGAAAGGCCACTATTCTTTAGGTCACTGAGTGCAGATAAGAGCCCAAACCTAAAGGATTACGATCAGAAAAGGAATGAGACAAAGATATAATTAAGTCTCAGAACACAATTCCTCAAATAGCTATTGTCCAGTAATTTCAAGGCCTGTCTCCCAGCCTCTTGGAGCGAAAATGTTCAGATGGCTCTGAGCTTATCTGCAGGGTGGCTAGTTGTGTCCAATAAATGAAAAGCTGCTTTGCTCCCCCACTGACCTCTTGTGTTCCACCAGGGGCCTTGCAAAAGCCCTCCCTACTTTGCAACGTTTCACAACTGAAAAAAAACAAAACTAAAGGGAAGTTTGTCTGACAGATTTGAACAGGTTTATTCAAACATTCATTGTGTACAGTCACAGAGCTGGAAAAGATCTCAGAGTTACTGAGTCTGGCCCCCTCCTTTTATAAATGAAGAAACTGAGGACAAGAGAGAGGATGTGCCTTGTCCAACCACAAGGCTTTTTAGAGTCTCCTGGGTCTCAGATGGTTCTCTATTACCTTTGAACTTTCTGAAAGTTAGTTACTCCAGCTAGGGAATCACTAGTATATGTCTTTTAAAATTTCAACCCTAATGCTCTAATCCCAGATAAGGGATAGCTTTTGCATTCAATTTCACATATTTTTCTTTATGGGAAATGAACCACACCCAACAATTCCACTCCCTGCAATCCCACCCCATCACCAACAACAATTAGAAGCTGTGAAGGAGGCTGAGGAGTTTTAGTCTATTTTGCCATTAGGCAGATTGACTCCAAAATAATCCTAATCAGATGAACACATTTTTCAATCTGAAAAATATCCACTGATGAAAATGTGGTATTTTCCCTCTGGAAACTCTGCTGCTATCTGTGCTTTTTGTTTATTGAAACAATGTCACCGCCCCCCCCCCCCCCCCCCCCCCCCCC
>NW_006798376.1:3245824-3278081 GCF_000442215.2 Lipotes vexillifer | reverse complement strand
CCAAGGGCATCCTGGACGGCGTTCTGCCTATTTTCATAGGCTTTAAATGCAATTCCAAACCACCTCCTGAAATCGCCCCCCCGCCCCCGCGGCTCTGCACAACAGCCACAGAGCATGAACTTCCAGTCTCTTTCCAGAGGTTAGTTGGAGCCATTCTGTATGAAGAAATTGACTTCCCTTGTGAATTTCAAGATGGACAGGGCTGCAAGCTCTGGCTGTGGTTTTGTGCATAGCACAGCTATGATTCTGGTTCTCCCCTCATGATGTTAGACTAAATTATCTCCCCAATCCAGTTGTTTCCCATTTAGCTGAGGGAGTCACAGCTATCACAGGATCTGAGGACTCAAGGGACCGTTTAGACCAGCCCTCCAACAAAAAGTCATTTCTTTGCCCTATCTAAAAACATCTCCCCAGGCAAAGCTCGCAGGACCTCCCTTAGAAACGCATTCTTCCATCTAACCCCAGTTTTTCTAAGTCCTTCGCGAAGGAATTAAAAAGAATTATTTTTATCCTAAGTTGAAAGAAAGACCTTCCAAAGGTTATGCCACTTACTTTGATGTAGGGGTGTTTTGCACAGGTTGTGCCCCACACATGGGAACAACGCTCCTCTTTTCTGTGTTCGTAGAATTCAGGGTCTCGTAAGATAGCCACCTTCCGTCCTCCGTGTGTCAGGACAAACTCGCTGCACCCTTCCAGCCGTGTCTTATCGTCCACGGAGACGGGCAGCACGACAGGGATGCTCATGTTAATCACTCCGTCTGTGGAAAGAGCCATTTGATGCATGAATGTGGGATACAAGGTGCGGGCTCCTTTAAAGAGGACTCAAGCGTGCACAATGTCTCTTCCAGACATTTCCTGCAAAAGGCATTAAGACCTAACTAACATGGTTATGTTGGCTGCACTAGTTTCTCTAGTGTCTGTGATAAATCCTTTGAGAAGAGGCTTCTCAAAGCAAAAGATGGAGCGTTTGTGAAAAATGGGCTGTTTCAAATTGTAGGGGTGGCTTCAGTAAGTGATTTGGAGGACCATGCCCGAGGGGGTGGCTCCCTTCTGAGTTCTTTTTAAAATTTGGTCCTGAGCTCAACACACTAGGAAGCTTAAAGTCTTTAAAAATCCAACTAGATAAAATAAAGGTTGGCAATGCCCTGCATATCTGCGAATTCCACACCGGCAAATTCAACCGCCTTGTGGACAGCAAACCTTATACAGGATCCACCTTTGATTGAATCGAGGTTGCAGAGGTTGGACTGTGGGGCTCGAGTGTCCACAGATTTCGGTATCTGCATTGGGTCCTGGAACCAACCCACCTCAGATTGGGAGGGATGACTGATTTCTTAGTGAAGCCAGATAATGTAAAAGAAATCACACAGCTGTTTCTCCCCTTTTGTAATGGTGCCCTAACATTCTAGCAAATATGTCAGGCTTTCAGTTGTACTTACAGTGAGAAAATGGGGGCACAGAATTAAGTGTATAACATTAAAGAATATCAGGGAGATTTGGGGGGAGTTCCCAAGTTCAAGACTCAGAAGGGAATGAAAGGAAAGTGAGTAAAAACAACATTCAATTTGTTACCCAATTTAAGCTCGTACTGCTTGCCGCTCCACTGGCCAATAAATGGAGAAATGCGTTGTTGGGAGAAAGAATAGCAACTTTATTTGGAAAGCCAGCAGACCGGGAAGATGGTAGATTTGTGTCCCAAAGAACCACCTTCCCTGAATTCAGGCTTCTTTTATACTAAAAGGGGAGGGGATAAAGTCAAACATTTTCTGGTTCCCGCCAGACTCTGAGGGGATGTTAATTTCTTCCTCCCTGCCGTCATTCACAGGTGGGCTTAGTCAGGATGTTTTCTGTGAGCTAAAGGTCTTTTAGCTTAAACTTCATCACATGAGAGGCAGGGTTCCCAGAGATGGGCCATTATGTATAATTTAAGTTTATAGGCAACATCCCTTTAGGGATTAACTTGTAAAAGCAATAGAATAAAAAGGTTAAAGTAAAAGAAACAGATCCAATGTGGAGTGAAATTTGTTCTTCCTTATTACAAACTCAGGATTTCCAAAAGAGGAAGCAAATGCTCTTATTTATGGATTGGAGGAAATGTACCATAGATTAATGAAGTCTTTTAAATCTAACTTTCAAAATCCAGCATTTAGACCACTTCTGATAGAGTTAAAGATCTGAGATCTGAGTTCTATTTCTTTGGGGCATAAAACTCCCCCATTAGCTATGAAACAAAAGTCTACAGGCATATCACTTTGCACATTTAAAATACTCTCCAAAAGCTACTAGGACATAAAGAATGTCACAGGATATATACAGCAACTTCCAGCAATAAAGAAATCCCACCCATCATAGAATCCTGCAACCTGCTCTGGGAGCCTCATAAACAACAAGGAAGATACTGTACACAGAAAGTACTAGTTTCCTCACTCAAGTAACTCCTTTGTTTCAAAGTTCACAGACAGTAACAGTAGTCCAAGCAAGCCCTGTGCAGAGAGCACTAAACTCAAAGCCAAGCGATCTCCTATTTACTACCTGTGTCACTCACCTTCTCTGTCCTCAGTTTCTCCACTTGGAAAATGGGATCATAAATAATATGTATATCCCTGGGTTGCTGGGAAGAGGCTTTCTGTGGATAGCATGACCACACTGCTTACAAAGAGTGCCTTGACCAAAATAAAGTAAAACAAGATGCAAAGGTGGGTTGGGTGCTGGCGGAAACCCAGCTCTGCCTGCAACGTGCTTGCGGTGCTGCCTTCCATCAATTACTCTGGGTTGAAATCCAAAGAATACTCCACTTGCTCGTTGCCATCGCCTCCTTTGGTCCGCTAGGTTCCAGCCCAGCGTAGCCTCTGATCCACCTTCATCTTGGCCTTGAGTGAAAATCCCAACTAAGGAAACAGCACTACCTGACAGGTTGTCAAGAGACTGATCTGTGGGATGTTGTGGAAGGGAGCTCTACCGAGTAACAGTGCCAACTGATCTCATACACCTGTAGCTACAACTCCACACAGGTAAAAGTAGATTTACTGGGGTTTCCCTATCATCTTAATCAACTTTTCGAATACATAAAATTATCCTACAATTTAACTCTGTGCTGAAATAGCCTCCATAGCTTTAAACATTGACTCGGGCTTTCGGCCTTTTTCCATCATGTGCTTCAGCTCTGGCGGGAACCACCCTGATTATTTTACTGCAGTATAACTCATTTTGGAAAAGAGTATCGTAGTTTTTTAGCCACAGTTAGTCCAACACTTAACTTCATGTTTTTGCTTTAAATAATTTTCAAGCCTGTTGTTTTAACCTTCTAGATATGCTTATCATTTGTTTGGGACTATTTCTGGGCAAAAACAAATACTTTATATTGCTTAATTCGTCTTTTTCAAGGAAAACGCAATGATGAAAACAATACTCAAGATAAATGATATCTCCAGAATTTTACCTTTTTCTTCCGGTACAGTGCAGAAGTTTAGAATTGCAGCGAGTACGTGTTTATTCCCAGTTTTATAACTATCGTCATAGCTTGAAATTAAATTCATGCATAATTACTCATCACAAAGTACAATCATCCACAATCCAACCAGGTGCATCCACTTTAAATTGTATCTAAAATTGATTTATCCTTCATCAATTAAAAATGTGTTATAAATGCAATAGAAAAAAATTTCCAGATTTTTGAAACGAAATGGGGACCAACACTCAGTAGAAGTAATTAACAGAGAGGATCATAAATTTTTAAAATCTCAGGAACAAAATGTGCAACAGAAATTCAGAAACAAGTTTAATTTGTCAGCCAAATAAAACATTATAAACAACAGCTGCATCTGATCCAGAAATTTCCTGTTACTTGGACTCCTATCAACAGAAGAATGCAGCATTATTCTGTTATAACTGGTTGGATCATGAACTGTTAGCAATTCCAACTGGTTCATTTAGATTTTTTTTTTCTAGTTATGTCCTTACCATTTCTAGTTAATAAAACATATCTAATTATAATAATTTAACTACTTATAAAGTTAAAGTACATACCAGGAAGGAACATGCCTAGAGAAATACAAACAAAATTAAGAAACATACTTTCCACCAAAATAATAGTAAAGCAACAATGACAAGGAACAAACTCCTACTATGAAGCTTCATACATACAACATACAAAGATACTGAGCTTTTTGTTACTGTTATTTCTAAAAACGGAGCATATGTGACAGCAAAAAGCTGGTGAAACCAGAATTTGTATTGAATAATGTCCAATACAATCCAAAAGCATTTTTAAATAATTATGTTTTTTTTTATTTATTTATTTTTTTGCCGTACACGGGCCTCTCACTGTTGTGGCCTCTCCCATTGCGGAGCACAGGCTCCGGACGCACAGGCTCAGCGGCCATGGCTCACGGGCCCAGCCGCTCCGCGGCATGTGGGATCTTCCTGGATCGGGGCATGAACCCGTGTCCGCTGCATCGGCAGGTGGACTCTCAACCACTGCGCCACCAGGGAAGCCCAATAATTATGTTTTTAAATAATTATAACATATGTCAATAGCCCCTCCAACTTAAGCAAGAAGTTGTCTCTTACAAATATGTGATGTTATAACTACTGTCAGGTGATTCCAAACCAGGCTTTGGGAGGTATACAGGCAAACTGCTTTAGAACGTCCTAGAATTCCAGATATTTACAGGACATGAGAGTATGCCCAGTCCCAGGATAACCTGGATTTGAATCCAGGCTTTGAGGGAGTTATTTAACCTTCCCAATACTTATTTCCTCATATGGACAAAATACCTTCACAGTGGTGTTATCTGAATTAAATTAAATTAAATGTGATGTCCTATGTCAAGCACCAGAGTCAGAACACATTATGTGCTGAATAAATGTTGGCAGTATATATATATAGAAAAGCTCTCAAGCCCTGAAGACTTGCCATTAAATGATCAGGTCTCACAAGGCTGCTATATCTTAACCCTACTTGAGGTTCCATTTTTAAATTTAGATGTGACATTTATCATTGGAGGATCTATGACAGCCCCCCCCCAAACTATATATCCAGTGAGAAATAAAATAATAATAATACAATGACATGAAAATAGATCCTTGAGTAATATAGGGAGTAACTCATACTATATAATCATCAAAAACACTAAAAAATGATTTTTTTATTTTGCTTTTGGACTGAGTAGACTGAGTTAATTTTTTTTTTTTTTTTTTACTATAGGGGGAAATTGTGAACCTTTGAGAAAATTAAAACCAACAAAATACTTTTGGGAGACAGGGTCAGAATAGACACAATTTTACCTGCAGATTGTAGGTGATCAAGAAATGTGCAGTTGTTTAATGGTAGATGAAAATGGCCACATGTTTATGGCTACAAAAATTATTTCAAATTTTCAATGGTGGTGACTCAAACTTTCATAAATTGGTTAAAATTAAATGATATCCATACAAATGATACCTTGCCCAACCTTCTGATACAGAGATACATCATTTTTGGAATTTAACCGTGTCTACTCAGTCCAAAAGCCATAGAGCCAAGCTCTGTCATGAGACTGTCATGGTGTGGTAGAGGGCAGTGTTTCAACCAGCTTTCCCTAGACACCCTCAAGGCTGCTGTCCAGGTGGGAGAAAGACTGAGCCCACTTCTTCCAAAGGAGCAGTTCCATTTTTATCTGTTGTATATATTGCCTCAGATTTCACTGAAACAGTTATGACTTGAAAAAAAAAAAAGTTTGACAACCACTGATGTGGCGGGAAAACCCCTCTGGACTAGAGCTCAGAAGATGAACTGCACTGCCTGTCCCAGCAAGCTCGTATTTGTCTTCATTATCTATCTCCAGCAGCTAGAGCAAACCCTGACATCTGAGGACACTCAGTAAATACTTATTGGCTATTAGCTGATGAACATCTTCTCTGTGCTACTTCCAAACGGATGTGACTAGAGATAAGCTACTTGGTCTGTTCAAGACTCCGAAGTCCTTTTAATTTTATGCAGTGAGGGGGTTGTTAATATATGGAACATTTACTATTGGACCAGGTACTGTATTCTTTTAAACATTCAACATCCCATTGAGGTAGGTACTATTATTAACATCCCTATTTTACAGATGAGGAAACTGAGGCCCAGAGAGTTTAAGTAATGTGCCCTGAACCCAGACAGTTTGGCTCCACAGCTCACTCTTATCCACTATGATATTCTGCCTCTACTTAGGTAGAGGTGGGCAGCATATTACATCCCTGGTATGTATTTTTATTAATTGACTTACATAGGAATTAAGGAGGCTTCTGGAGGGTATGGGGAGTATTGAAACCTAACTACACCTGAGGTTGCTTTACGCCCCATTCCCCAGGCAGAGGCACAAACCTAGAACATGAACATCTTTCTCAGGAAAGAACATCTGATTTGATTTTTCTTCCTAGAAGGTTTGGAGCCCTGCTCAGTATTACAAATTCCCTCCCCCACTTATCAGCTATTCCCCAAGATCTTGAAATAAATAAGTTCTATTTGATAAGGTCAAGACAGTTCTAGGAAGGAAATGATCAGAGAAGGATCCGGAAGTTTTCTGAATGAGACATCCTTCCAACCTTGACAGGAGCAGTTCTCTAAAAGCCATTCAGCTTCTGCCCAGAGAGATGCCTTAACACCCCGTATTAAAGTTTAGTGGATGAAGCCATCCTAATATATTTCATGTATGGGCATGAATATCAACCCTTTATTATCCACCAGGGAAAACAGCTGCTGCAATAATGTTTGCTGGAGGACGGGAGACATCCTGCAAGTCAGCAATGAGTGCTGAGTCCATCCTGGCTTCCCCAGGATGGTCCAAGCAGCTGCTAATGGTGCTTCTGACTGTCCACTGCCTTATGAATATCACAGCCAGCAAAGGGCAGGTGGAGGTGAAAAAGACTTAACCTTCTTTTGGCTTTGTGTGCAAGTCAAACCTTTATTTTTTGGTTCCTTAGCTTTAAATAATCAATAATCCTTTGAGGATAACCAAAAAAAATCCTAAAAATGGAAGCTTATACATAACTGGACACACCACAAATAATCTAAATATTTTCACAATAGGATTTACAAACCAAGGATTAGCATTTCTTGTTCCTGTGAAAACTTCTGAGAAATATTTTTTTCTTTAATAATAAAGAGTAACAAACAAACAAACAAACGAAAAAACAAAAACCCATACCGTCTAGCAGGGTGCCAAAGTGTATAACCTGCAAGTACTCCTTTTCCCGCATAAAACCTTTGAGGGGAGTGGCCCAGCCTTCACTCAAAACTTGGACCCACTGAAGATCCAGCTGCAAAACACAAAAAAGCAGGTGAACATTTCCATAAGCTCCGTTTTCCAGCCATCTGGCCCCAGGGCAGTCCTTTCTTATTCAGTTGACAGGAGAATGAAGGCAGAACCTTTTATGATTTAAGCGTTCCCATATGTAACGCTGACCCATGATCTAGGGGCTGGAGAAGTTTGAGTCTAGAACTTTCTGTGGGAGAGTGGTGAAAAGATTTCAAACTGGGATGATTTCTTTGAACACTTTAGGCTCTATCTATCCTTACAATGTGCAACTGTGTTGAAGGTTCACTGTTCATCCTTTTTTCCACAAAAATTCTGGTTTGGCTACATGTTTTTCACCAAATGTGCTAGTTATTTGACTGAACTGAGCAAACCACTGACACTAAGATAAATGTCTAGGGACTTCCCTGGTGGCACAGAGGTTAAGATCCGCCTGCGGATACAGGGGACGCGGGTTCACACCCTGGTCCAGGAAGATCCCACATGCTGCGGAGCAACAAAGCCCATGTGCCACAACTACTGAGCCTGCGCTCTAGAGCCCGCGAGCCACAACTACTGAGCCCGCATGCCACAACTACTGAAGCCTGCGCGCCTAGAGCCCATGCTCCGCAACGAGAAGCCACCGCAATGAGAAGCTCGTGCACCCCAACGAAGAGTAGCCCCTGCTCACCATAACTAGAGAAAACCCACGTGCAGCAACAAAGACCAAATGCAGCCAAAAATAAACAATAAATAAATAAATTTTTTTTAAAAAAGACAAAGGTCTAAAATTCTTAGTGTGATACTGACAGGCCTTCGAGCTCTGGCCCCAGGGGCTCATGTAGGGATGTCCACCTGCCACCACTCCCCACCTGGGGGCCTAGTCACCAACAGTGCCAGACAGTGTGCAGTCTGAACACACACGTGGTTCAAGCCCATCCTCCCCTCTACCTGAAAACCCTGTTCGTCATTTAAAACTCAGCTCAAAAAATAAAAATAAAAAAATGACCCCCCCCTAAAATAAATAAATAGATAAAAATAAAAATAAAACCCAGCTCATGGGCCACTGCTCTGAAATCTTTCTTGTCACCCCTAGGACCAAAAGAATTAATCATTAGATTCTTTGAAGTTCTTTTGTACCTTGCAGACCATTTTGTTATTGGAACTATTAATCCGCACTGTAATTATAATTATGTGTTTCTCACCCGCCTGGAGCATTGGAAAACTCAGAATTTATTGTGTTTATAAATTCGTCATGACTTACTAAAGCCTGGGGTCTTCATGAGCTGAAGCACATTCCCAATGTACTCTGCCTCTTAAAAAAATGTCCAGGGCTTCCCTGGTGGCACAGTGGTTGAGAGTCCACCTGCCAATGCAGGGAACACGGGTTCGTGCCCCGGTCTGGGAAGATCCCACATGCCGCGGAGCAGCTGGGCCCATGAGCTATGGCCGCTGAGCCTGTGCGTCCGGAGCCTGTGCTCCGCAATGGGAGAGACCACAGCAGTGAGAGGCCCGCGTACCGCAAAAAAAAAAAAATGTCCAAGGTTTTAATGGATACCAAAAGGTTACCAGTGAAGACTTGATCACCTTATATGAACCAACTAACACTAACCAGTAAACAGGCCAAGGTATCTGCAGGGCTGTTTGCTGGGATTGCATCTTAACATCTTCTAGGTTGCAAAATCAATGCAACCAAAGCTCCCTGTCCTCAGACTGGACTCTCCCTGATGAGGGAAGAGTGGGATGTGCAGAGGAGAAAAAAGATCAAGGCATTCATGTCACTTTAGATCAGGGCTGCTTCTTGTTTTCTTCAAATTCCTTCTCAGTGGTCCAAGAAACACCTGTATTCTGGACAAACGATTTTCTCAGCAACTGCCAACAAATAATTACTGCCTAATGCTTGAGCGCTGGCATAACTGAAGGTATAATGACAACCAAATAAAACTGTACTCTGCAAATATAGAAGTTACGTTCCCAGTCTGCTCTGTACATGGCATTTATCAGCTGCCTTGTGGCAACACTTGATGAGAGATTTTCTTGAAGAAGAGGTAAAAAAAAGATTGGCAAAATGAAGTGTTTTTCTTTACAGGCATTGCATTTTCCTTATGCCTACCTTCCTTATTAATTAAGAGTAATTGTAAATGGATTATAATGACTGACATTAAGCCTAAGTCTCCATTAGCCAGTGGGCACCATCTTACCTTGGTAATTGATAACGAAGGGAGCACTTCGGCCTCAGCTCGGACTTGGTCGAGTTTGTTTTCTGGCACAAAGAGTTCGTGGATGCCTTTGATTATAGTGTGGGGTACAATGTTCTGAAATGAAGTAGACTTGGTAACAGTTTGGAATGAAAACTATAAAAAGAACACTTCAGTAAACAGATGATCTTTTATGACTGTATAAAACTATTAAAAAAAAAAAAAAAGACGTTCAGTCGGCCCACCTGCTCCTGTAGGAGTTCCACCACCTGCTGCACACAGTCGCTCACTGAGGACAAGTTGGTTTTAAGCACAAGCTCAGGAGTTTCAGGTTTCTCATAATCGGAATCAATACCCGTAAACCCTGCAAGGCAGAAGGCTGAAAATCACATCTGCACCAACAGAACAAACTTTTTACTCAATAAGACATAACACATGTTGCAATAATGTTTTCAACTGCTGTATTCAGATTAAAACAGAAAAGGTCAAACAGCTATCCTTGCCCTCTAGCCATAGATAAAAACACATACAGCTGTGGTTTCAATACAGAAAGCCCCGATTATCAACAAAATCTGTCTGAGTCCAAGCCCTCTGCAGCTGATTAGAATGGAAAAGGAAAACAAGTAGGAGGAAAACTGAAAGATTCCTCCTACACACACACACATACACATATCCATTTTAGTTCTCTAAACTTGATTGCTTGTGGCTGGGGTGATAGTTCTTGAAAACTACAAGCCCACGTTTTAACTAGCCCAGGGACATTTTGAAGATATTACAGTTTGATAAAAAGTTGTGTGCACTATATGCAATTTTGGAAAACGGTTTTTGAAACTTCAGACAGATTTCTGGGCACAGACTAATAAGAATTGGAGGCATAAGTAAGTGGCAAAGATACCGCTGAACTGGCTCTCCTACCTTTGATCTCCCCAGCTCGGGCCCGTTTGTAGAGACCTTTTACATCTCTGCTTTCACAAATGTTTAGAGGCGCATCTACAAATATCTCAAAGAATGGCAGTCCTGCAGATTCATGGATTTTGCGGGCATTCTCACGATCCTGGAAAATAATTACCTTTAAGAATGTAAGAAGGGCTTCCCTGGTGGCGCAGTAGTTGAGAGTCCGCCTGCCGATTCAGGGGACGCGGGTTCGTGCCCCGGTCTGGGAAGATGCCAAATGCCGCGGAGCAGCTGGGCCCGTGAGCCATGGCCGCTGAGCCTGCGCGCCCGGAGCCTGTGCTCCGCAACAGGAAAGGCCACAACAGTGAGAGGCCCGCGTACCGCAAAACAAAAAAAGAATGTAAGAAGAGGTACTTCCCTGGTGGCGCAGTGGTTAAGAATCCGCCTGTCAATGCAGGGGACACAGGTTCGAGCCCTGGTCCAGGAAGACTCCACATGCCGCAGGGCAACTAAGCCCGTGCGCCACAACTACTGAGCCTGCACCCTAGAGTCCACTAGCCACAACTACTGAGCCCACGTGCCACAACTACTGAAGCCCGCGTGCCTAGAGCCAGTGCTCCCAACAAGAGAAGCCACTGCAATGAGAAGCCCGTGCACCACAACAAAGAGCAGCCTCTGCTCACCGCAACTAGAGAAAACCCACGTGCAGTAACGAAGACCCAATGCAGCCAAAAATAAATAAAAAAAAAAAAACTTGGCAAAAAGAAGAATGTAAGAAGAGGTTTCATAGTGAAATTCTTCATCACAAAATACTGTGTGCTCTGGTTTTCCATGACATTAAGATAACACTGGGGTTTGAGCTCTTCAGAGGTGTCAGGAAACTAGCCCTTTAGAGAAACTCCAGAAATTTCACTCGAGTAAACAACTCTCCCAAGTACTTTCCAAAAAAAAAAAAAAGCAAACAAACAAACAAAAAAAAAAAATGGGAAAGAATCCCAACTAAAAGACAGGGCTGGCAATATGAGAGCATTTCATTCAAAGGATGTGTCCAACGTACATACATAGTGTCTTATATGTAATTCACAGCAATTTCCTGTTTTAAAACAAGAGGAGTAACACTCCACCTCGTTGACTTCAACGTTAAACATTGGGGATGAACTGCTGTTTTCTTTAGTAAGCTAAGCCCTCTACCTTTTTGAAGAAATACTGGCTTGGCCAAAAAGTTCGTTCGGGCTTTTTGGTTAAACCCCAAAGGAACTTTTTGGCCAACCCAATAAAATTACCGAGCTTTGGAAGTTTTCTTGTTTAACTTTCTCTTCCTTTCAACTCTGGCCAAGTGTACCTTACCGTTGTGAAAGTGGAACGGTTTATGTCACCTGGTGCCCTGGCATCTGGAAATGAAGGGACTCTCTTTATATAACCAATATTAAAGAGAGGAAATGAGGGAGCAAGTGGGAGAGGGAGAGCCAGTGGGGGAGACTGGAAGTATGACATTCCTCTGTCCTCCCCTCCGCTGGCTCCTCATCCTGGCAGCTTGAGAGCACTGGCGCTATGCGTGGCAACTGTGTGCGTTGCCAAAGCATTTTACCTTTGCAAAAGGAGAAATGAAGCTGGTAATGCAGACCAGACCAGCATCGGCAAACAGCCTGGCCACCTCAGCGATCCGGCGGATGTTTTCTTCTCTGTCCCAAGGAGAGAATCCAAGGTTTTTGTTGAGGCCATGACGGACGTTGTCCCCATCGAGGGAGTAGCAAGGGATGGCGTGGGAGACGAGATTCTCCTCCAGAGCAAAACTGATCGTTGTTTTTCCAGCACCAGAGAGACCTGTTCATAATGGGCGAGACAGGGCAGGCACTGTCTCTGACTGTTCAAGATTATAAATTGTGCTCTGATCTGAACTGTGAACTGATCCTAATTTTTACCTAATTCAAGCATAATTAAACCCTCAGTACAATCACTGGATTGACCTCAAATCAAAACCATTCAAATCTAGAAAAAGCAAAGTTTACTACAAGTCAAGTACTAGCATTTCTTTCAAATCTTGAAAAAACTATTTGTCCCTTGTTAGGATTACAGCCTTTCAAAGCGAAAGGGGTTTGTCAATAGGGAGAACTTGGCAGGCTACGTATGGTCCTTGGTGTGTTCTGCTTATGGGATGGGCTGGGACCTGGGACCCTTTACCAGAGTGCTTGCACCTGGACAAACATCTCCTGGAGCAACAGAATACAAAGAAACTATAAGGGACTAAAAATACCTGCGCGCGGTCACAGTTGGGGCAAATTATAAACAGTAAGATACAGAAAGGTCGGAAACCAGCTGCCATTTCTGAGGTGCAGGGAGCAAAAGCAGGGTACTGCGCATGATTCCTGCACACGGCACCACCAAGAGGGTCAGCAGACCACCTAAGCCACCGCTCCAGCCTGACCACCCATCTACCCCTACTCGCATCCCATTTAAGGAACCGGTTCGCCCCACCTCAGGAGTGAGCAAGGGCAATTGTTTCTTGTTTTCGCTCCCTCATGCTGCAGCAGGGACCTCAATAAAGCCTTGC
Source organism: Lipotes vexillifer (assembly GCF_000442215.2). NCBI lineage: Eukaryota > Metazoa > Chordata > Mammalia > Artiodactyla > Lipotidae > Lipotes > Lipotes vexillifer. The sequence goes on along the minus strand of NW_006798376.1, from coordinate 3,265,179 downwards.
CTGAATTCCTTGTCTGGCCTCTTACCAATTTCTATTGATTAAGGAGTCCAAGGAGCTGAGTTGGTAACACTTTGCCCGCAGTGTATTTTATAGACTAGAAAGTTGTGCACACAAGTTCAGATTATGGCTTCTCTTGAAAAAAAAATCAGAGGCTCTGGCAGTGGTGTCCTCATATCCCCTTATGAGAGCAATCAGCTGGAGTGGAGGGACAGCCAGCCGTTGGAGACTGAGAGGCCCACCTCCCTTGTAGATGCTGCTAAGAACCCATCTGACAAGAGAACCAACATACTGTCCTTTTGTTTTCAAGATTTTCCAAAATGATTCTCAAAACACAAAGACAGAGAATCACCCTGAGCTACACTGTAGATGTAGAGTTGCCATATACTCTTAGCTGTTTGGAGTCTTTACATGAGAGTGGAGTTACAAGGTGCCTTTTACCATGGTTTCAAAGCACAGTGACTGGGAACACACACTATAATTTCTACATGAAGGAGAATGTAAGGAGAAAGGGAACGAAATGCTACCCGCCAAAATTACTTAAGAGTTCAAAATCTGAACCACCCTGGAAAAGGAGCCCTCTAAAAATTCAGTTGTTCTGAAGATCTCTGAACCTGAAGAAAAATGCAGTGATGCCAAGCCACTGTCAGACAGCACCCGGAAGAGGAAAAGTCAGGACGGGGGCAGAAAAGAAAGTCAAGAAATTGTTAATACAGAGAAGACAGCAGGGGGAAAGAGGAAAAAGAAAAAGTAAGAGTAAAGAAGGGATGCAGGACAGAGAGACTTGGAAAGAAAGGTGATATATGAAAGGTAAACAAGTATTTTCCATATTTTAGTTATGTTTTAAAGTCATGCCCTTGGCTTTGACAGAGGATCATGGATAGAAATTAATGTGATAAATTCCTCTTAAAAGTTATGTCCACTTGTGGGGTAGGAGAAATGGGACTCCTGAATCTCTGGTACATTCTCTTGCATCAGAAAATGAGAGAAACAATAGAAATTTCTAACAGTTAGCTGTATTAAAATAGATCATTGGAATATTTATTTTAATACATTGAAGTAACACCTATTACATTTACTGAGAGTTTTACTAGGGACCAGGACTTGTGCTAAGTGCATATATGCTTTATTTCATTTTGTTCTACCTATTACCTCTATGAGGCAGGTGTTATCTTTATTCTCATTTTACAAATAAGGGAACTGAGGCTTAAAGAGGTTGGTTGGCTTGTCCAAAATCACACAGCTAATGTAGGTGAAGCCGGTACCCAACTCCAACTCTCTAGATTTCAAGTATTTGGTTTCTCCTGATTTGCCTGGTCAATATCCAATATCTGTAATATGAGGATAAAAAAATAAACTAGGAAAAGATGACTTTTTGAGAGTAAGAAAAGACAGGAAATATACCCTTGAGATTTTTTTTTTTTCTCTTCTACCTGTTATTTTTGTCTTTCCAAGGGTGTTTTACATTAAGAAAAATGGACTTGGGCTTCCCTGGTGGCGCAGTGGTTGAGAGTGTGCCTGCCGATGCAGGGCACACGGGTTCGTGCCCCGGTCCGGGAAGATCCCACATGCCGCGGAGCGGCTGGGCCCGTGAGCCGTGGCCGCTGAGCCTGCGCGTCCGGAGCCTGTGCTCCGCAACGGGAAACGCCACAACAGTGAGAGGCCCGCATACCGCAAAAAAAAAAGAAAGAAAAATGGACTCTGTGGGTATGTCCTGATTCAAAATTTGGACAAACACATGAAGGCAAAACATCTCCCGAAGGCAAACACATAGCAAGAGGGAAACGTCTGGAGCATGCTGTTTTATTCACTGCTGCACGTCACGTCTCTCAGAGGGAGCGGGGGAAACATATCAGGAATTGCGGCAGGTGAATCTGCCTTCTAGAACACAGCAGCCTCCTTGCGCTCTGCCCAGCCTCACCCTGGAAGCAGGGAAAGTTGTTCTTCCAGGGATGAATGAAACCCGGAAACCAAGGGCAAGTGCCACAGGCACTAGGAAATAACTTGAAAGAGAAGAATGAGGCTGCTTTAGACAGGACTAGGGAAGATTCAGAATAGCAAGAAAAGACGCAAGGCAGGTCCTCGCTTGTTGTGTTGTTTAGAACTATCTTCAGGTTAGAATAAATCAGCATTTGTGAGCAAACAGTAACACATGAGTTGATTTCATAACCTGGATAGACATATCTTTGCATCTGAGTTCATCTCCATATGAAATATTATGTCTACGAAATGAACCTGTTTTTTTCTTTTGAGTCCAGCCTATGTCGGACCTGCATTTCCAGGAATCAACTTCCCCTACCTCGTACTCAGAGTATAAGGTAACAGTCAAGGACTAATTCCAGTTCTGTCACTAACCCTTAGCTTTGACATTCTGGGGCTATATAAACACAAGAAAAGGGAGATTCATTTGGTCACCTCGGTGGGAATGCGTTCTTTTTTTATACACAATGGACAATACTCAGCTACACAGAAAACATTAGTTTTGCTTCTTGCACAGATTTTAATTTTTTTAAATAAGTAAAATAGCCCCCTAGAATATTAAAACATCAGAAAAGAATAAAGAATATCTCTAATGGACAGCCAAATGTTTGATGTCAAATTAGGAGAGCCCCGTTCATAACTGCCCGTAAATGTGTTTAGGCATGAAATTAAGAACTACAGAATTCCTTAGAGCTGAATGGGAATGTCATAATCAACTTGTCCCATCCTTTCCTGCCAAAGAGGTGAAAACAGAGAACTAGAGACATTCCATGACTTGATGGAAGTCCTATTTCTCACTGATGCGTAGAGTTAGGACTAACACCCAAGCTTTCTATCACAGCTCTCAGCCTCCTTCTAATGTTGAAATACACATATAATATGTAGTGACACTATCTTCCTAAAAATTGTGTGTCACCATCAGTTTTCCATTAAAAAATATATAGATCTCAACACAGCATACCTGTCAGCCACACGGTACATCCTCGGAATCCACCCCTTGTTCCAACCACCTGCCCTCTCTTATTCCTGCTCACATGATGCGCCTGATACACAACATTGGTGGATTTCTGCTGGGTCTCCTACAAAACAAGAGCAAGCACAATATTCAATTAATAAAGTAAGAAATCTCATGTGTATACATATAATAAAATAATAAAATAACAGATTACATAAATAGTCTTCCCGAACAGAAACTCCTTTTTTTATAATTGGCACGCAGAGTAACATTAATTAACTCTACTAATTTAGAAACAGACACTGCCTCTAGCATACCCATCACTGCCCTTTGAAAGTATAATTTGAATGAGGCAATTATTGATGCAATGTAAAAGTTCTGGTTCCATGACATATTAAAATGTGTACCTTTAGGTAATGGTTTAGGGGAATGTCTTTGTTTCAGTAAATGCATGTTCTTCCCAAGTCCCACGGGCATGAACTGAAAATAGCCCAAATACTCCAGCCGCTGAGGAAATAATAGGGTGAGGCTGGTTGAGCTCCTCTCTAGAGAGCTGGGAGAGGCTCCAACCACAGAACGAAGAGTTAGAGGCCATTATACCCCTCCTGTTCCCACCCAGACATAGACGTCAGCAACTTGAGAGTTTATCCCCGAAATAGGACTCCTTTTTCACAAGTACTAAAATCTGCTTCCACTTTCCCAAGGGTCAGTGTATGAACTTTTTAATCTTTCATAAAGGCCTGAAGAAATGGAAATGTACCAGTTATTAGTCTTGGAGGTTAACTCAAATCTCGAATGTATTTATTTTGGCTGTAATAAAATCAGCCCCATGAGGGCACAGATTATCTGAGCCTGACCCTAAACTCTGACTGGAAGGTACATGTCTGATGAATAAAAAAAGGTAAAATGAGTCAATAAATACAGTTTGTGGTGGACATTTAAAAAAATAACATGTGAAGATGTGATCCAAAGGGGAAGGGGGTGGGTCGGGGAAACCATAATGATAGTTAAATAAAAATAAAAAGGTTAAGAACTGCCCATGTGTGTCTTTGGTATGGTAATTAAATTTTTATTGACAGATGTAATCCAAGTTGCTGAACTGTAAAAATCTATGAAGCCTTTTAAACACTGTACATGTATACCCACCAGAGCTAAAAAAAAAAAAAAAAAGCTCCAATATTCTTTGAGCAAGACCCAGACAGTCTTAGAAAACTCTGGGTCACATGAGGGCAACTCTTACATTCTGGAGCAAATTAAATCACCTCTTTATGCCTTTCCTTTGGGGAAAAAAAAAATCAAGGGGAATACAAATAGGACTGTCTGGAGGCTTATATAGATAATGGATGGGAACATGATCTGTAAATGGCCAAGTTCCCTACGAATGTGGATGCTGACAATGATTATTCAGTGTACAGCTGCAGCAGGAGAGCCATCTGGATTAGTACCAGGAAATCCACTTTAAGACCAAGGAGGAAGGAGCCCCCTCCTGGCCCTTGTGGGCTCAGAAAGGCAGTGCACACCCATGGGGTGGGCCTGCTAGTGAGGCACAGAGCCCAACTAAGGGGCCAGCTGGCAGAGAACAGCATTATCAGTGTCAGCAGGAACCAAGAGGTAGGTGTTGAAAGCTGGGATCAGCTGGGTTAAGTTACCTAAAACTCTCCAAGGCTAGACGCTCAGATCATCCATCAAACAAACCTGGTCAGAACCCAAGACTTGGAAGGGGTCGGGACAGTAGACAGCAGGGGTGGCTTGCACGAGAGGATTCATAAAGGGGGACAAATGAGGCTAGTCCATGAGATATTCTAGCCATGTTTTCCCTGAGTGAATAAATCCCTTGAAGGTATCCTGGGTCTTTTGTGCCAAGTACACTTTATGGCTCAAGGAAAACATTAAAATTTTCTTTCTCTCCATTTCCTTGTTAATCACTGCCATTAAATTCAAGAACACTGTGTGTGGATATCAGGCCCACAAGTCAGTTCATCCATTCATTCATTGATTCTTTCAGTAAATGTTTATGTAAATGAGCTCCTACTAAGTGCCAGGGGCCATACTAGGCACTGGAAATATAGTACTAAACAAAGCAGAATTCCTGGCAACATTTTAGGGGGAAATACAGACAAAAAGAGCAAGTAACTGGGCCCCTCAGAGGAAAGTGTGGGTCTCAGACATATATCTCTCTACTGTATGAAGTGTATGGCTGTTAGCATAACTGAAGCCATCTTGGGCCGTTAACAGTCTCTCCTATTCTTCTGCTGACCCTGCCAGGGACTGTAATGTAAAGTGAATCACTTCTCTGTCATCGAGGGCTTTGTAGTTAATACATATTGTTTAATAATCATTAGAACCAGGTGACCTCTCCTCTATGCCCTGTTAGTCCCCAAACAATGACGAAAACCTTCACTGACGTATTCCTGATGCCCACGAAACTCATTACCCGTTCGTAAGTCTTGACATAGAAAGGCACGTCCTGCTTCCATACTCTAGGTTAATATAAAATTGTCCCAATGGCCCGTCGGTGGCATGGAGTACAGCTGTGAATGCTTCTGGATTGTTGTGGACACAATCCTGATCCCATCCTGTGAGTAAGTTACCCCATAATAAACTGATCCATTGATTATATGGAGTTGCCTGCCTCACTTTTTTCAGTCTCAAGATGCCTTCTTAGTTCAGTGGGTACTATGTGTTCCCTCCATCCTCTGACATGGAGATATATAAAGAATACCTGCAACTCAATAATAAAGAGACAACCCGCTTTATAAAAATGGGCAAAAGATTTGAACAGTCACTTCACAAAGGAAGATGCACAAATGGCCCATAAGCACATGAGGAAGGGCTCAATGTCACTAGACATGAGAGAAATGCAAATTAAAACCAAAATGAGACACTACTAATAACATCTAAAGTCAGCAAGGATGGACTCTCATATGTTTTTGTTTGTTTTTTAATTTTAATTTAATTTAATTTTTATTTATTTACTTATTTTTGGTTGCATTGGGTCTTCGTTGCTGTGTGTGGGCTTTCTCTAGTTGCGTCGAGCCGGGCCTACTCTTCATTGCTGTGTGTGGGTTTCTCACTGTGGTGGCTTCCCTTGTTGCAAAGCACAGGCTCTAGGTGCGCGGGCTTCAGTTGCTGCAGCACGCCAGCTCAGTAGTTGTGGCTCACGGGATCTAGAGCGCAGGCCCAGTAGTTGTGGCACACTGGCTTAGTTGCTCCGTGGCATGTGGGATCTTCCCGGACCAGGGCTAGAACCCATGTCCCCTGCATTGGCAGGTGGATTCTTAACCACTGCGCCACCAGGGAAGCCCATGTGCTCTCATATGTTGATAGTGGAGGTGTAAAGTGGTCCAACCATCTCAGAAAAAAACCTGACGGTTTCTTATAAAGCTGAACATTTACCTCCCTTAGGACTCAGCAATTGCATTCATAGACATTAACTCAAGAGAAATAAAAACTTATACCCACAAAAGGACTCGTACAAGAATATGATTAGCAACTTTTTTGGACAAAAACTGTAAATAACCAAGGGTCCATCAAATAGGAAAATAGATAACAACAACAACAACAAAACAAAACGCCCAGATTTTATAGAATACTCTTCTAATGGAATACTAATCAGCAATAAAAAGGAATGAGCTACTGATATATGCAACGAGGATGATAATAAATGAAAACATTTTGCTGAGTCAAAGAAGTCTTACCCAAAAAAACTATATGTGATTCCATTTATATGACATCCCCCATCAGGGAAAACTAATTTGCAAAGTCAGAACAGCAGTTGCCTCTGGGTGATGGCAATGCTGTACGTCCTGATAATGGTTTGAGGTACATAGGTGTTTGCATTTGCCGGAACTCACGGAATGTACACTTAGGATGGGTATTTCATTACATGTAAATTTTACCACATGCAAAAAAAGAACCATTAAAAAAAAAAAACTAAGCAAATACGAAAATACCTAATAAGATTCAGATGGTGGGGGACTTCCCTGGTGGCGCAGTGGTTAAGAATCTACCTGCCATGCAGGGGACATGAGTTCAATCCCTGGTCTGGTAAGATCCCCCATGCCGCGGAGCAACTAAGCCCGTGCCCCACAACTACTAAGCCTGCGCTCTAGAGCCCACGAGCCGCAACTAATGAGCTCATGTGCCACAACTACTGAAGCCCGCGAGCCTAGAGCCTGTGCTCCGCAACAAGAGAAGCCACTGAAATGAGAAGCCCCCCACCCCCAGTAACTAGGGAAAGCCTGCGAGCAGCAACAAAGACCCAATGCAGCCAAAAAAAAAAAGAAAAGAAAAGAAAAGAAAAAAGATTCAGATGGTGGAACGATATTGTTCAGCACAGCTGAGTTTGTGGAAAAGGGCTCGGATCCCATCACAGCATGTTTGACTTAAGGGGCTGCTGCCCACCTGTGCACGTGAATGCCCACCGGTGCTTAATTTGTCCACAGAGATGGGGTTTTTTCCTCTCTTTTGACTGTTCGTTCTCCCTAGAGGCTGAGATCCAGAATAAACTCCAGGCTTTGCTAGTCTTCTGTGGAAACTTTGTTATGATCTTGTTAATTGCCTCCCCAACAAGCACTTGGTTTTCCAAAAACATCAGAGACCACAGGAAGGAACTACTCTCTTACAGTATGTAATAGTTAATCTCTGAACTTTTGGTTTTTATTAACTGCATCTTAATCATGGGTGTTTGTCCAGATTTTCTATCACTCCAACAATGTTTTAAACAAACAAAATCTTTTCAGATGGCCAGGTACTGGGGCTTTTTTGTTTGTTTCGGGAAGATATTTTGCCACTTATTTATCTCAAATTTACCCTTGATATTCTCCAAAAGGCAAACAAATAAAATAGAAGCAGATGTTTTGAAGGATATTTGAACTGCAAAGGGGTGAGGCAGCCGAAAACTTTTCTTTTCCTTGTTGAAACCCTTCCTTCCTTCTTAAGAGTATATGGTGTTCTAAGCTTCGGAAAGAAAGTGGCTGTCAGAAAAAGGATTCTCTCTATGGAAAGCAAAGCACATGTTAAAGAACAAATACCTCCCTGTGAGTAGAAAAGGAGCACACAGACGTCCTCGGCACCTTGTCTAACACTGACACTTAACCGGAAGTGGCCCAGAAACCACAAAGTTGGTGGCATACTTCTATTCTGGGTTCCTAAGGAAAAAAAATGCAAAATTCCCTACCTTCTTCCAGGTCACTGACCCAGAAAAACTCCCAGGAGTCACATGAGGATGGGTTTTGGCGTCAAGCAAATAGGGGTTTGAAACTCTCTTCCTAACCTACTTGCTCAGTGACCCTGGGCAAGTGATAGACATCGTCAATCCTCCACTTCCTGTTCTGTAAAATGGGGCTAAGAATAGTTTCCTCATAGGGTTGCTGAATGGATTAAATAATTTTCTATATAAAGTATCAAAGAAAATACATGACAAGGTAAGATGTTGAGGCTTATGAGGCCCAGGAGGCATTAATCTACTCTGGAGACATCATGGTAGTTTGAGGCCTAAGTCACCCAGATTTAGACGTGTTCTAAAGGCTTAGGTCCACTCTAAGGCAAGTCTGGGGAGGTGGCGGGGGGGCTCATGATCAAGTCAGACAATGGATAGGAAAGCAATTATGTAGGGGTGAAGCATCACACACACACACACGCACACACACACGCGTGCGCACACACACACACACGCACACACGCACACACGCACGCACGCACAGGAGCAGAGGAGGATGTTGTTGCCGTTCTGATTATCATTTTCTTTGACTCAAAGCCCAGCCAGTAACATGCCTCTCCAAGGTGCACCAGTTTGAAGCCTCCTTGTTCTACCCACCCCACACTAACTGCTCTCCTGCTGGCTGTCTCAGTCATGAATGCTTAGTCACCGGCATGATGGCCTTTGCCCCAGGTTAGCCTCATGAGCTATTAAAGATGGGACTTTATCACCCAGCCCAGGGTTGCAGTATCTCTGCCGGATCTACTCCTCACTCCCACTGGAGATGCCTAAAGGGGAGTATGAAGGAGCTTCTGGAACTCAGGGTGGGATAGGCTAGGTCACGGCAGGCCTTGGTTTTGTGTGACTAGAAGAAAAGATGCTACATGGGGAAAAGACTTCAGATGATTTCATGGCAGGGCGAGGCACCCTTGGAGCCAAATCAGAGCCTGTGCTACAGTGAGTAGGCTTATGAAAGAGAGGGCGCTGGAGGAATGAGGAAGCTGGAAAGCGCAGGTCAGTTTACGAGTTCCTCAGTGCTCAAAGGTTTTTGATGTGTGCCTAACGTCTTCAATCAAAAACAAGGAAGTGGGACTTCCCTGGTGGCGCAGTGATTAAGAATCCGTCTGCCAATGCAGGGGACACGGGTTCGAGACGTGATCCGAGAAGATCCCACATGCCGCGGAGCAACTAAGCCTGTGCACCACAACTACTAAGCCTGCGCTCTAGAGCCTGCGAGCCACAACTACTGAAGCCTGCATGCTCCACAACAAGAGAAGCCACTGCAATGAGAAGCCCACGCACCGTAACGAAGAGTATGCTCGCCACAACTAGAGAAAGCCTGCGGGCAACAACAAAGACCCAACGCAGCCAAAAATAAAAAAATAAAAATAAAAAAAAAGTTAAAAAAACAAGTAAGTGGATTTGAATTCCCTCTACATCCTCCTGCCTCCCCCACAGTGCAAACAAATCCATTTCTTCTCTAATGACAACTCTGCTGTTGCCTTTAACTTGGCCTCACTGCTGTTGGGCTATGGTTTCATTGCTGTCTTGCTAATTAAAAGTGTCCCAAACCTCCCTGACCTAGGTGTGCAGTTTGAAGATTCATTTAAAGGTTTGCTTGCAGAAAGCAGCAACCTCAGTAATCACCCTCTCAGGCTCATGGTAGGAGCTCCACTCTCACAGGCATTATGTCACTTATTGTTCAAAGCTCGGGAGCTGAGGAAACTGTGCATTGTGACCCATTTGCAGATCCTCAAACTACTGGCTGAAGTCCCACACCTGCACGATGCAGAACCCACCACCAGGCTTCCTGACTCCAAGTGCAGGTCTTACTCCCGCCCAGACAGAACTCCTTGTTTCCAGTCTTGCTGTGGGACCTCTGTGTCACAGCTTCCTCATTGAGGACTAAATGATATCATGCATATTATGGCTTTTGATACTACATAAAAATGTAAATAATCAAAAGATCATTCTTACTTCATTTTCATTACTTAACCGAGTAGCTTCAAATGTTTTACCATTACAAATATCTATTTATATTTATTTCCTTTCAGAGTATTTCCTTGGGGTCTATAGCCCAAAGTGAAACAACTGAGTAAGAAAAGTTATAAACTTTCGTTAAGTCTTATTATGTATTGCCAGTTCATTTTCCAGAAAGACAGAGCCAAGTTACCAGGCTACTACAATATACCTGTTTCTAAATATTCCAACTAACTTGTTATGTTTGCGGTTTTAATGTTTTTTTCCCCCTAGATTACTTCGTACCTATTTAGTTACTAGTAAGAATATGTATTTTTCCATGTTGTAAGTTACTTATGGTATTTGTGTGTTTGTCTCTTTTGGTATTAAGTAAGGATAATCTAGGCAATGACCTCATCCACTTTTTAAAAATGTACTGTGGGCAGATTCCCTGGTGGTCCAGTGGTTAGGACTCTGAGCTTCCACTGCAGGGGGCATGGGTTCCATCCCTGATTGGGGAACTAAGGTCCTGTATGCTGTGCAGTGCAGCCAAAAGCATATTGATACTTTTTTCTGTATTTTGTATAGTAAAAATTTTATTAATTATAATATACACTTTTTGTTCACTTTCCTTTTGATATACACTTTATTATATAGCACATATATTATGTGTAATATGTTATATCATATTAAAGGGTATTTTAAGAATATATAAAAATATTCCTGTTGTCTTTGATGTCTTCCATTTGATCATTCATCATAGCTGAGCCAAATATGTTCTTTAGACCTCTATTTTGATATGATTAAACTATGATTAAACTATTCTATTTGGATACATCTGACATTTTAATAATGTGTCATGTGCTTACATGGGTCAATTTTATTTCTTTTCCATCATTATTATCCAGTGATCTCAAAATATGTTATAATTCATTTCCCTATTACTTTGAAAATCTTTTAGTAGTTTGAATCTATTTCTAGAATTCTTATATATTTATAATTCTTATGTATTTATAATTTATGTATTCTTACATATTTCTACAGAATTTTTCTACTTTTAGTGTGGACACCTATGGTACTGATAGTTGTTGCTCTGTAATATGTTTTAAAATTCTGAAGATAAAAAGCTCTTTCTTAGGAATTCCCTGGCGGTCCAGTGGTTAGAACTGAGTGCTTTCACTGCTGGGGCCCGGGTTTGATCTCTGGTCAGGGAACTAAGATCCCGCCAAGCTATGTGGCAAAAAAAAAAAAAAAAGCTCTTTCTTTAAAAATGTTTTTTTCAACTTTAGTTTAAAACACATTTTTCCATGGAAATAAAATTAGTCAAGTCTTACTGAAAACATGCAATGCCTCACTATTATTTCCCCTGCTAGTCTCGCTAATTCTCAGAGAACCTCAACATCATAATACAGATAAAGGAATCATTACCTAAAGATGTTCATAATAATATTATTTAAAATAGAAGCCATCAAAATTTCCATCAATTAAATAGCTTATGGCATATCCATATGCTGAATATACACATCTGTATTTACTGACCTAAGACTATATCATGCTGTATGCCCAAATGCGAAAACAGGTTACAGAGGAAATAACATTAATCCCATTCTAAATTATATATATCTATATGCCGGACCCAGTGAACCCAGGAGCCCAGGCGCCAACACCGCCCCCTTGTCGCCCTCTCGATGCCCCCTCGACGCCGCGGGGACAGAGAGAGTCCTGCGCCACGAGGGGTACAATTGTTAGGAGTTGCCAATCGGGCAGGGAGCACACTGGGCGGACCAGGCAGGATCCCTGCTCTGGCCTGACATCATATTTGACGTAACAATCACGCTATGTCACCTCCCATTCACCATGAGAAAAACACCATGCCAACTCCAAGAAAGGGGCATTCTACCAAATACCTGATCAGTACTCCTCCAAAGCGTGAAGGTCATCAAAAATAAGGACAGTCTGAGAAGCTGTCACTGTCAAGAGGAGCTTAAGGAGACATGACAACTAAATGCAATGTGGGATGGGATCCTGGAACAGAAAAATATATTTGACAAAAATTAAGGAAATCTGAAAAAAGTATGGACTTCAGTTAATGATAATGTGTCTTCAGTTCCTTAATTGTAACAAATGTGCCACACTAAAGTTAGTAACAGTGTAACCTAAGTGAATTCTGTATCATCTTCTCAATTTTTTCCATAAATCTAAAACTGTTCTAAAAAATAAAGTCTATTTTTTAAAAGAGTGCATTTTTACAAGATTTGGTTATAATCACCCTGGCTTCTGCACTGCTGGATTCTTTATCTTCCTGATCATATTTCTTAAAATCACTGACTCTATTATTTTGCTTCTAATTTAAGGATTAAAATTACTTGGAGTTATTTGAGAAATCATTTTATAAGCACACAATGGAATAAAGAGGAAGGACAGAAAGATAAATAGATAAGACATTGATAAGAGTTAAACACATAGATAAGTTGTGACACACCCACATTGTTTATGGCGACATTCTAAAATATTACAAGAAAGAAAGATTTTGGTTTTAGAGGAAACTGATGAAACCTAGCAGTGCCCTCTTCTGAGCCCCTTTTGTCCCTCCAAAATGGAGGTGAATTAATTCTCTTTCAGCCCTCCTTATGTCCCCAAACTTCCTGTTATGACACATGCAGCCCTTAATCTTCCATATGGAGGGATGTGAGTAAATAACATAAAAAAGGAGGAGGAAAAAGGAGATCTGAAACTCCTTAGGGGAGGGAAAAAAAAACCCTCAAAATGGCTGTTTTTTGCTTCAGAAGCAGGAAAGTGAAAGAGAAGCGATTAGATGAAGTCTATTGCAGGGTAAAAGAGTTCATATTTTTGGACCAAAGAATCCGGAAATTGCTACTGTCCTAGAGTGGACTCAGGATGGAGAAATATGTGGCTGGAAGTTGGGGGTGTTGTGTGTGGAGTTCCTTCTCAGGACCCCCAGGAGAGGGGTTCACACACCCACAGATGCTCACAAATCTTCACACCTGGACCCAGAAGCCTCCTTCAGCGATTTGGGTGGGGACAGCTCACACCTGCACTGAGAAGCAGGTGTTAAGATGGCGAGTGAGGACAGGGGAAGTTTAGATTCCATGGTTATACCGGGGGTAGCAATATTCCTGGCACATTAGACTGACAGTTTTAAAAAACCATTTCCTGATGGAGAAAGGTTCTTTTTTTTTTGCGGTACGCGGGCCTCTCACTGTTGTGGCCTCTCCCGTTACGGAACACAGGCTCCGGACGCGCAGGCTCAGCGGCCATGGCTCACGGGCCCAGCCGCTCCGCGGCATGTGGGATCTTCCCAGACCGGGGCACGAACCCGTGTCCCCTGCATCGGCAGGCGGACTCTCAACCACTGCGCCACCAGGGAAGCCCGAGAAAAGTTCTTCATGAAACTTTTCCAAGGCCTGCATAACTCATTTCCAAGTCAATCTCTGGAACATGACTTGTTCTTAAAATGACTCTGCGGGCTTATAGGAGCCACTGCTCTCATTCCTCTCTAATTATGTATCATCCATCTACAGGTCCTGTTTTTCTTCATAGTATCTCTCATATAAGGATCTTTCTTCCAGTTTCCACTGTTCACACCCTGACTTAGACCCTTACAATGACTTCCACTTTAGTGCTCAAGCCTATTTCCCCATTACGTGGTGAGCAGGCCTCCAGACGGTCTTCAGTCTTAGTCCAGAACCAGCGGCCTCATCTGTGTCACCCTCTCCAATAGAACTTGCCCCAGGTCCTCCTGGCTTGCTTCTCATATATAATCACATTTCACTCCTCAGCCCTCCGGATGCTATGAACTCCTTCTCCAGCTCTGACCTTTGCTTGTCTTCTTGACCATAATTTGGAGTCTCCTCAGGGCTGGACTGCCCTCCACTGCCATGAATAACTATCCCCGTGTCTTGGCCCGGCTTTTTGTTTTGTTTTGTTTTGTTTGCGGTACGCGGGCCTCTCACTGCTGTGGCCTCTCCCGTTGCGGAGCACAGGCTCCGGACACGCAGGCTCAGCGGCCATGGCTCACGGGCCCAGCCGCTCCACAGCATGTGGGATCTTCCCGGACCGGGGCACGAACGCATGTCCCCTGCATTGGCAGGCGAACTCTCAACCACTGTGCCACCAGGGAAGCCCTGGCCCGGCTTTTTGAACCTTACTCCTCAGCACAGTCCCCCGTGAATCTTGCTCGTCCTGGTCTCCCCAAGGTTGTAAAGCATCCATCACATCCATCCCTTGGCTCAGAACCCCTTTAATAATCTTTAGTTCTCTCACTTCCTCTTCCAACTGACAATCAGACAAATTTTCTAAAACACCCTTTAATCATGTTACTTTTATACTCAAAACTTTCAATGGCTCCCCATTGAATGAAGTTCTTACACAGAACAAAGTCCTAATTCTTAGATTGGAATTTAAGGCCCTTCATTTGCAGGCTCCAGTGACCTTTTCGATAACATTTTCTACTCTTGGCTGCAGAACTTCTATTCCAAGCAGGAAGTTTTGAACACAGCTCATTCTGGCTTTGCACCTTTTCTCATTCAGCCCATTCTATCTGGAAGAATCTCTTCATACCCTCCACCTAACCACACACTGCCTGTTCTTCAAGCAGCACAGGGTGTTTCCTGGTGGCCTATTGGTTAGGATCCTGGGCTTTCATTGCCATGGCCCGGGTTCAACCCCAGGTCAGGGAACTGAGATCCTGGAAGCTGCATGGTGTGGCCAAAAAAAACAAGCAGCACAAACCCCGTGGGTTCAAATCACCTTCCTTGATGCCTCTCTGCTAAACTCCTGTTCCCATTAGATCCTAGATATTTTAGACTTATATCTAATGTTTTATAGACTTAGAGACTTGTATTTTAGACTTCACTGTCAACCCTACATGGTGGGGGCTGTAACTTATACAGCTTTGATTTCCCAACAGGGCCCAGCTAAGAGGAAATAATATAGATCTTGAGGCTGGACAGTTGAGAGTCAATTCAACTTCTGACTCCACTAAAACCTTGAATGAGTTAAGCCTAACCTCTCTAAGTCTCCCCAAATTGTGGGATTATAATTCTTGTTAACTGCTGCAAGGATTAAAAAGAGCAAGCAAATGTGACATAGCAGGACTTCATTAAGTATTCAGTAAATACTTGTTGAATGAATAATAGAAGTTTAATAAATATTTTGCTGGCTGATTGACAGATGTGGATATCCTTAAACAAACTCTGGTCCTCATCAGCACATATGCTTTAGTATCACTACTCAATAAAATGACATATTCTAAACTGTGGTTACAGCCACCTTTATGGCTAAGAAGATTACCCCCTTCTTCTTTTTTTTTTTTTAATAGATCTTTACTGGAGTATAATTGCTTCACGATACTGTATTAGTTTCTGTTGTACACCAAAGTGAATCAGCCATATGCACACACATGTCCCCATATCCCCTCCCTCTTGCGTCTCCCTCGCATCCTCCCTATCCCACCCCTCTAGGTCATCACAATGCACTGAGCTGATCTCCCTGTGCTATGCGGCTGCTTCCCACTAGCTATCTATTTTATATTTGGTAGTGTATATATGTCGATGCTACTCTCACTTCACCCCAGCTTCCCCCTCCCACTCCGTATCCTCAAGTCAATTCTCTATGTCTACATCTTTATTCCTGCCCTGCAACTAGGTTCATCAGTACCTTTTTTTTGTTGTTTCATATATATGCATTAGCATACAGTATTTGTTTTTCTCTTTCTGACTTACTTCACTCTGTATGACAGACTCTAGGTCCCTCCACCTCACTACAAATAACTCAATTTCATTCCTTTTTATGGCTGAGTAATATTCCATTGTGTATATGTGCCACATCTTCTTTATCCATTCATCTGTCAATGGACATTTAGGTTGGTTCCATGTCCTGGATATTGTAAATAGTGCTGCAATGAACATTGTGGTACATGTCTCTTTCTGAATTATGGTTTTCTCAGGGTATATGCCCAGTAGTGGGATTGCTGGGTCATATGGTAGTTCTATTTTTAGTTTTTTAAGGAACCCCCATACTGTTTTCCATAGTGGTTGTATCAATTTATATTCCCACCAACATTGCAGGAGGGTTTCCTTTTCTCCACACCCTTTCCATCATTTATTGTTTCTAGATTTTTTGATAATAGCCATTCTGACTGGTGTGAGGTCATACTTCATTGTGGTTTTGATTTGCATTTCTCTAATAATTAGTGATGTTGAGCATCTTTTCATGGGCCTCTTGGCCATCTGTATGTCTTCCTTGGTGAAATGTCTATTTAGGTCTTCTGCCCATTTTTAAATTGGTATTGAGCTCCATGAGCTGTTTGTATATTTTGGAGATTAATCCTTTGTCTGTTGTTTTATTTGCAAATATTTTCTCCTATTCTGAAGGTTGTCTTTTTGTCTTGTTTATGGTTTCCTTTGTTGTGCAAAAGCTTTTAAGTTTAATTAAGTCTCATTTGTTTATTTTTGTTTTTATTTCCATTACTCTAGGAGGTGGGTCAAAAAAGATCTTGCTGTGGTTTATGTCAAAGAGTGTTTTTCCTATGTTTTCCTCTAAGAGTTTTACAGTGGCCGGTCTTAATTTAGGTCTTTAATCCACTTGGAGTTTATTTTTGTGTATGGTGTTAAGTAGTGTTTTAATTTCATTCCTCTACATGTAGCTGTCCAGTTTTCCCAGCACCACTTATTGAAGAGGCCATCTTTTCTCCATTGTATATTCTTGCCTCCTTTGTCGTAAATTAGGTGACCATACGTGCATGGGTTTATCTCTGGGCATTCTATCCTGTACCCATTGATCTACATTTCTGTTTTTGTGCCAGTACTGTACTGTCTTCATTACTGTAGCTTTGTAGTATAGTCTGAAGTTGGGTAGCCTGATTCCTCCAACTCCGTTTTTCTTTCTCAAGATTGCTTTGGCTATTCAGTGTCTTTTGTGTTTCCATATGAATTGTAAGATTTTTTGTTCTAATTCTGTGAAGAATGCCATTGGTAGTTTGATAGGGATTGCACTGAATCTGTAGGTTGCTCTGGGTAGTACAGTCATTTTCACAGTATTGATTCTTCCAATCCAAGAACATGGTATATTTCTCCATCTGTTTATGTCATCTTTGATTCCTTTCATCAGTGTTTTATAGTTTTCTGAGTACAAGTCTTTCGCTTCCTCAGGCAGGTTTATTCCTGGGTATTTTATTCTTTTTGTTGCGATGGTAAATGGGATTGTTTCCTTAATTTCTCTTTCTGAGTTTTCATCATTAGTGTATAGGAATGCCAGAGATTTCTGTGCATTAATTTTGTATCCAGCAGAAGGTTACCCCCTTCTTAAAGTGAGACCTGCCATGTCCTAAGTCTTCTCACAGCCATCACTACAGAAAACAGCCAAAGCAGTCCAAACCTTATAATAAACAGAACTCCCATTCACAAATGCATTTGTAAAATATTCTTTGAAATTTGCATCAAGGAACTGTGTATAACAATTTGTGTTTATAGTTCTGGTGAGTTTCCCATATTCTTTGAGAATCAATTAAGCTGATGGGACCTAACATATGTCAGTTAGTGCTGAAATCTAAGTCATTAACACTTAAATCCAATAGAATACAGAACTGGACACTTATTTAATGCATTGCTTGAATAAGTTAAATGAACCACATCCTCTGTGAGCACATCCTCACATGGATTATTTCACTGTTTTTTCCTTCACAAATATAACATAAACAATCCAGAGACAGGCAACTAAAATGTATATTATTGTGAACTAAAAGAGCCCATCAGCTTGAATTGGCCTGAAATCACCATTATGAAAAGTTTACATCAAAAGGCTGTTATATGGGGCTTCCCTGGTGGCGCAGTGGTTGAGAGTCCACCTGCCGATGCAGGGGACACGGGTTTGTGCCCCCGGCCGGGAAGATCCCACATGCCGCGGAGCGGCTGGGCCCGTGAGCCATGGCCGCTGAGCCTGCGCGTCCGGAGCCTGCGCGTCCGGAGCCTGTGCTCCGCAACGGGAGAAGCCGCAACAGTGAGAGGGCCGCGTACCGCAAAAAAAAATAAATAAATAAAAAAAATAAAAAGGCTGTTATATGGAAACATTGTTTACTCTCTGTTCAAAAAAATCAGATTAAAAATTCATCTGCTACATTGCCTATATTCTTGGTTCACAGTGAGGCAGATTCCTAAGGATAAGAAAGGTCACTTAAACCCATCAAGCTCTGGAGTAAACCGACTCATAGAACGCTCGTGTGGTCATATCTGCCCAGCTCAAAGACTTCTTTTTATGTGTAATATTTTCATGATTCAATTAAGAGAACTCAGGAAAAGGAAATAAGAACAGAAGGCAGACTTCCAATTGATCATTAAGCACGGACCCAGAAACAAAGACCTACTTATAGCACAGGGAAGTATACTCACCTATATGGGAAAAGAATCTGAAAAAGATTATATATATATGTGTGTGTGTGTGTGTGTGTGTGTGTGTATATCACTTTGCTGTACCCCTGAAACTAACACAACATTGTAAATCAACTATACTTCAATTAAAAAAAAAAGAGTGGACCCAGAGAAGGCTTCTGCCTCTGTAAAGAAGCACAAAGCAAAGGGCAATTGTGAAAGAACCAGATTAATGCCTTTCTCAAGACTCAATGTCATTATTAGGAGTAAAGGACTCTAATCCATTGCAATATGACTTCTGTGCCCAGCAGTAGGTTCAAACAGATTAAATTACTGCATGTAAAGTGTTTAAAACAGCACCTAATCAGTAGTCACCGTAACGATCGGCACTGACAAGATCTTCAGTGTTTATCTGACTTGATCTCTTTCCCCTGCATACTCTACTTAGTGAGTCTGCCTGGGCACAGCTACAGACTCAACCTCCCCAACTACTCTCCCCAGACATCGCTGCTGGTACTGGATTGACCCAAGTGCAACCAATGCACGGGCTGAGTCAGTGAGGTTCTCTTAAGAATTTAAGCTGTACAAAACACCCAACCAGTTACATACTCAGTCCTTAGATTGGAGATTCATGTAGAACCTGTACTGGAGTTGCCAAATCAAGGCACTGGGAGCAGAAACTGAGAGGCCACGAATCCGTAAAACAATGTCTCCCTTCCATTTTATCCCACTGACCACTCTTTTCTGGAAAACTCCCTCTTTCCTTAGCTTCCAAGATATTATTCAATCCCTGTGCCTTTCTGCCTTCTCACGTCTCCTCCAGAGGCTCCTTCACACACGCCTCCTCCGCGTCCCTTAGATATCAGGGTTCTCCAGC
>NW_006798376.1:3241050-3245814 GCF_000442215.2 Lipotes vexillifer | reverse complement strand
CTCTTCCCCTACACATCCCTTAGTGACTCTCACCTGTTCCCAAGGCTTTGTCTACTATCAATATGCTATGGAGTGCAAAATCTTTATCTTCAAATATCTACATATCTATATCTATCTATCTATCTATCTATCTATCTATATATATATATATATTTTTTTTTTTTTTTGCGGTACGCGGGCCTCTCACTGTTGTGGCCTCTCCCGTTGTGGAGCACAGGCTCCGGACGCGCAGGCTCAGCGGCCATGGCTCACGGGCCCAGCCGCTCTGCGGTATGTGGGATCTTCCCGGACTGGGGCACGAACCCGCGTCCCCTGCATCGGCAGGCGGACTCTCAACCACTGCGCCACCAGGGAAGCCCCAAATATCAATATTTAAATGCCTAGCAGGTATAGTCACCCAGAGCCACTGAAACTCATTATCGACAAGAATTCATTTTCTTGTCATCACTCCTTACTCCTTTTCCCATATTCCTCATCATTTGTAATGGTCCACACATCTATTATTTAAGCTAGGAGACATCCTACTGCACCGTCCCTCATTTAAAAAAAAAAATCAATCTATCACTGAGTCCTGTCAATTTTAGCTAAGAGATACCTCTCGAATCATCTCACTGTTGTTAGCTAATCACTCACGAGAACCTCCCTGACAGCCTTCAAACTGGACTCCTCATCTCTCTCAAGCTATTCTCTCCTTTGCCACCAGAGTAAAATTCTCTTGCTTAAAATCCTTTGGCTTCTATGGTAAAGTCCGGAGACCTCAATTTGGCACCATGACCTCCTTTTCCAGCTTTACCTACTGCCCTTCGTGGCCTTGAACCCCATGCACCAGTCACACAAACCCCATGCACCAGTCCAGAACAAGCCCCCCCACACACCATTCTTCTGTGCTTTCACCCACATTTTCCTCGCTTGCAGTGCCCTTCTTTCGATTTGTCTCTTACTCACTCACAAAGGTGGTGTAAACACTGCTGTGAGCCTTTGGCTAATCTCCCTGCCCACAGGCAGACTTAGCTTCTTCCTCTGACCCCACAGTATATCCTGTTTCTACTGATAGTTCATTTCCCAAACTCACTTAAGACTCTGATGTAAGACTCTGAGAGGGTATTTGTTAAAAACACAGATTCCCAGGACTCTCCCCAAGAGATTCTAATTCATTTGGTCTGGGGTAGGGCCCAAGAACATGTAGTTTTGTTTCAAAAGCGCCTCAGGTGACTTTAATGCTCAGGCAAATCTAGGAGACACTAAGGATACTAGAGAACTTATGTTAATTATGGTCACAGTAGACCCCCCTGATTTGCAGGAAGTACATCCCAAGACCCCCAGTGGATGCCTGAAACGGCAGATAGTACTGAACCCTATACATACTATGTGTTTTCCTATATTAATGGGCAGGTAGCTTATACTGCATGGACATGCTGGACAAAGGAATGATTCACACCCTGGACCGGATGGAGCGGGACAGTGGAAGATTTTACCATGCTACTCAGAACAGTGCACAGTTTAAAACTTGCAACTTGTTTATTTCTGGAATTTTCCATGTAATATTTTCACACCATGGTTCAACTCGGGAAACCGAAACTGTGGAAAGTGAAAGAGTGGATAAGGAGGGACTGTTGTATTTACTGACATGTCTGTCTACCTCACCAGATTGGGAACTTGCTAGTCTGCTCTACCCACATTTGTCGTGGAATCCACGTACCTAGAATATCATAGGAGTTTAGAATTTACTGAATGAACGTTAAGTATTTTTACTCCAACTAATTTTTCATTCCCATGACAGTTCACAAAATTTGATTCGTTATTCAAATGTGTATTATGGGCAGAGGCAGAGGGCCAGGGGCTGAGATAGACTTGGAAGAACATGGCTGCGCAGGTGGGAAGATTGGGCGATAAGAATGTCAAACATTTTTTCAAAATCTTCGCTGAGTTACAGATTTGGTAACTGGTAGGGCATCCTGGCTCTTCTGGTGCCAGCTGCTTGCCCTTGAGCAAATTACTTAACCACTCCATTCCTTCTTTTGTAGAATGGTTTTCATAACATCTTCTGCCTTAGTGAAGTCATAGGAGGATTAAATAAGAAAATGTACATAAAACAGCACAGGGCCTGGCCAGTAGTTAAGTCCTCACTAAATGTTAGCTAAAATGAGACAAATAGTTGTAATTAATGATAATTAAAATAGTTCACTTACTAGTAAAATAATTATAATAATAATTAAGTGGATGATGATACTTAAAATTATGAAGACTGCCCCAGTGCTTCCCTCTGTTCAGTCTTCCCTGAAACATGTAGTGTAGAAAGAAATATGATTTCCCTCAAAACTCCAGGGCATTCTCCTTCACTTTCCATCTGTGAAATCTCCTCACGCCCTGCTATTTTGAACTCAGCACAGAGCAAACCATGCATGGCCATCTCATCTAGGTGCAGAATGTGCAGCTGTGTCTATTGACTGAAGCATAGACAAAAATATGCCAGTGACCAGTTCCTTACCTGTCACAGAAACCTTAGAGTTTCTAAAGCTGCACCTGAGCTTCACAAAACACAGCAGACTATGGCTTGTCTCCGCATGTCTATTTCACGGATGGCAAAACTGAGGTTCAAAACTGTGAGGTTCAAAGTGTTTTACCCAAGGTCATAACAGCTGGTCACTCAGGGTCTCAAATCCAAGTCTTCTTATTCCAAGTCGAGCAATCTTTGGGGATCTTAAAAGCACAGTTTAGAAATAAGACCACAGCGGGCAAATAAGTTGCCGGAAGTTACCATGGCTTCTTGGTAAAGATGTGTTTGGAGCTGGCTGACAAAGCACGAGAATGCATAAATGCTGCCTAGAAGAAGCCTTCCCCACCCCACAGCCCAGAGGATACAGTCTGGGCTCTAGAAGATGTGCGTCTTGCTTATCTCATTACATATAATCCTGACCTCCACTCCTTTCTACCTAGATCTGGCTCCTAGAAATCACCTGGGCCCTTCCCCAGATCCATTCCTGGGCTCCCTCCTCTGCAGGGAGTTTGTTCATTCTAAGACTTAGAAATCACCTTTGCTCCCCTGGTTTGACTCCTTCCCACCTGCCAGCTCTGACACAGTTCAGTGATCAGGCCTCCTCCGTGGCACCTCCTGCGTCTTTTCCTCTCATCCCTCACACTACATACAGATGTCAGTCTGAATCCCTGAAGTTCCCCCCAGAGTTTAAGCTGTCTCTTGCTTCTGGGCCGGTGCAATGCCATTCTCTTTTTTATTGTTTAGTTGTTAAATAAGTAATATCTACATGACTCACAAACTTTAAATATATACATACAAAAAGGTATACAGAAGAGTCTTGCTTTCACGCCCATCACCCATTTGCCCATCTCCACCCTCCCTACCTCTGAAAACGTGTAAGCACTTTTATTAGTTTCTGGTATATCCTGTCAGTTTATTTATACAAATAGAAGTAAATTTTAAAACATGTATATACTATTTGTTTAACCCTTCTTTCCACACTATTACACACCTTGCTGTTTCAGATCTATGTTGGCAGATCTTTCCACGTCGATACAGAGAGTTTTCTTATTCATTTTATGCCTGCATATTGTTCCATTGTATGGATATACCATAATTTATTTAACTAGCTCCCTTTTAATAGAAATTTCAAAGGCTTCCAACTTTGTACCACTACAAACAATGCAACAATGAATTACCTTGATTTCTCACTTGTGAATATATGTCTATGAGAGTAATTCTTAGAAGTGAGATTACTAGGTCAATCAGTATGGGCATTTGTGATATTGATCCATATAATCAAATCACTCTCTACAGATTATACCAATCTATACTTTCACCAGCAATATATGGGAGTTCCAGGTTCCTGATGGCATTGCCACAGAGTACATTATCAAGACTTTGGGATTTCTTCCAATTTGATAGATGAAAATGGTATTTCAATATGATTTTAGTTTGAATTTCTGTTATTATGAGTGATGTTGTACACCTTTTGTTATGTTTAGGACTGTTTGTATTTCCTTTATTTATTTATTTTTCAAACTCTCATTTGTACCCTTTCCCCATTTTTCTATTGCATTGTTGGTCTTTTTCTCATTGATTTATAGGAACTCTTTATATGTTAGGAAATCTTTCCACTGGCTCTTTGTACTTTGACTTTGTGAATGGTGTTATTTATAACTTTGTTTATGGTGTTGCTTGCCATACTTTTTTTTTAAATATAGTTAAATGTATCAGTCTTTTCTTTCAATTGGAACTCCAACTTTTTCTGGTTATACTACTGCTTGTACACAACTGGTAGGATTGAATGTATAATTCAATTGAGTACAACTTCAAGCAAGTGAGATAAATAGAGTGTTGTTTCAGTCAGTCTCACAAGGAAGTCTGAAGAAATAAGTGTGGTTGGGTTTTTGTTCCTTGCAAATTTCTATAATTCTTCAGGTTTTTCTTCTGAAGAAGAGAAAGAAGGAACTTCTCTGGTGGTCCAGTGGGTAAGACTCCACACTCCCAATGCAGGGGGCCCAGGTTCGATCTCTGGTCAGGGACTAGATCCTGCATGCTGCAACTAAAGGAGACCGCATGCCATAACTAAAGGAGCCTGCATGCCACAATGAAGATCCACGTGCCATAACTAAGACCCAGCGCAGCCAAATAAATAAATAAATAAATAAATATTTAAAAAAAAAAAAAAGAGGAGAGAATATATACCTTCAATTATAAATAATATACTTAAGGTCCTTACAATCCTGAGATCTGAATTTATGATTTTTTTTTTTTTTTTTTTTTTT
>NW_006798376.1:3215472-3240568 GCF_000442215.2 Lipotes vexillifer | reverse complement strand
TTTTTTTTTTTCTTGCGTTATGCGGGCCTCTCACTGTTGTGGCCTCTCCCATTTGCGGAGCACAGGCTCCGGACGCGCAGGCTCAGTGGCCACGGCTCACGGGCCCAGCCGCTCCGCGGCATGTGGGATCTTCCCGAAACGGGGCACGAACCCGCATCTCCTGCATCGGCAGGCGGACTCTCAAGCACTGCGCCACCAGGGAAGCCCTGAATTTATGATTATATTAAATTTTCTTGTGTGTTATATCATTATATTTTGCAAAATAGTGAAACTAACAATGAACAATAAGAATTTCCATATGCCTAATTTTTACACTGGAAAAATATTACATTAATCAACTTTTTTATTTAGTGCTATTATAAATGAAAGTGTTATAAAGAGTTATAAATTCCTTGGAGAAACAATACAGATCAATAATTTTTACTTTATAGTATGGCTCAATGTTATACCTGACTAGTAGTACACATTCGTTTTCCTCTTGATCAAATTCATTTCCTGTCAGAAATAAATGTATTACAGATACACGACTTATTTGATTAGAACATTAGAACAAAAGTGTATGTGAAAGAAGATAGGTAGCAATATGTCCAGTAGGGCAGTTTTAAATAGATAATTAAGAAGACTGCATTAAATTTAGATAAGACTGTTGTTCAATCTCCTGTTCGGTTATCACTTCTTTTCGAAGTGGGAGTAAACTTTTACATATTCAGAATATGGATCCTTTACATAAATGAGCTAGTCTAGTAAGTAAATTAACTAGTTAAAATCCAAAATAAGATAGCATTAGTCACATTAGCTTGTTATATATGTGAGCTTGTGTTCCTACCTAGGTTACACATGTCATAAGTTCATCATACTCTAGATTTCTTTTATTCCTTTGATTAATTTTTTCAAAAAATATTCATTGTGCACTAGCTATATGCCAAAGACTGTGTAGAAGCTGTGGGTACAATGGTGGAAGACACACACACAAGGCCTGCCTGAGGCCACCTCTGAGCCTAACCATTGGGCAGAAAGTGCTCAGAAAATATTAATTGATTGAAATTGTGCTGAAACCATATTGAAAACTTCTGTTAGAGTTGTCGGATTTAACAAATAAAAATACAGTATGTCCCATGCAATATTTGGGCCATAGCTATACTAAAAAATTATTTGTTGTTTATCTAAAATTCAAATTTAACTGGAAATCTTGTATTTTATCTGCCACCTTACTAGGGGTTTACTTCTCAGAAAATAAGTTCTAGCCTTGCCTTTACTACATACATAAACCATTTGAACACTGAAGATGTTTATCTCTGTGCCTCATTCTTTTTTTATACTCCATTTATGAAATTCTCTCTTTATAAATTATTTTCAATAATTTATAGGAATGGAATGCCCTTCTTCTCTGATGTCAATCAGAGGGGAAAGGACAGCTTAAAAGTCTTGGTTCCAAACTGGTAACTGCTAAAGACAAGCACATTATAGGAGAACAGTATGTGTTATCTAAAGAGACTAGAGTTTTACAGCCAGTTCTGAAATGTCAGACATGATATTTTTCAAAGTTTAGATATTTTTTTCCAGCAAGACCTAATACTCTATCTAAAGAAATACAGCTTTCCCACATTACCTTGAAATTAGTGGTGAGCAGGTTCATGGGCTAGGGGAGTGGCTGAGATGGAATGCAGAATCCTGGCGGGGCAAGGGGGTATGGGGTGGGGCATGAGGATGATTATATGAAGACACTGTGGAGAAGAGAAGGCAGTTTCAGAAATGGAGAAAGACTGAATTCAGACATTTTTAAAGAGCTGCACCCTCCCCCTCTAACCACCAAGGAGTAAAATTGCCCTTTTTTTTTTTTAAACTGCTGCTCTTCTGGCTAGCACAGCTCACAAATTCCACAGTGGAAAGGAGTGTCTGGAAGAAAAGGATGAAGTTCTACAGAGGGTGGACCGCACATTTAACTTTTATTAAATGCCTTTTAAAACTTTGTAAAACCTACCTATACATATATAAACAATCAACTTTTTCATTTAAAAACAAAACAAAAACAAACAAACAAAACTTCCATCCAGATTTGAAAGCTGTCAAAATTACCCCGTATGTTCCAGAGCAGGAAGCAAAGTGGATGAGCTGCCTTCCTGGGTAGGGATTGTCTGTCCTCTGAGGGGAGGTGCAGGTCTCCTCTGTATTCTCTCCTGTCATCACACCAAAGATCCAGCAAACTTCTGCATTGTTCTAAGATGGTCATGAAGAGACGCAAGAGCAGAACATCTCATTTGCTACTAACGATGGAATTCGGGAGAGGGTGGTCCCGTTTATGCTCTGCCATTTCCATCCAGGAAGAGGCCAAAAACTGGCCTCCTATAAACTTCCTTGTACTGGGTTCCTGACCCCAAGGCTAGAAAATTGGTATTTCTTTCCAGTGTTAATCTGTAGCCTTCACTTGAATGTCTCCCAGGAAGCAACAGGAAGAAAAACGCATTTGTGAAAATTTTCTTAAAAAATAAAGTATGAATTGACATTTCTTTTCCTACAAACAGCCATAGAAGGCTCAATACAGGAAAAAAAAAAAAAATCCTCAATATAGAAAAAACAAACAAAAAAACCCCAAAACAGGGGCTTCCCTGGTGGCGCAGTGGTTGAGAGTCTGCCGATGCAGGGGACACGGGTTCGTGCCCCGGTCCGGGAAGATCCCACATGCCGCGGAGCGGCTGGGCCCGTGAGCCATGGCCGCTGAGCCTGCGCGTCCGGAGCCTGTGCTCCGCAACGGGAGAGGCCACAACAGTGAGAGGCCCGCGTACCGCAAAAACAAACAAAACAAAAAACCCAAAACAGTCCTCAGGTTTCTTCATGTATCATGGAACCAAAACAGTTAAAGCCAGAGATATACTAACACAATTGATGTGCTCACTCTCCTCTCAAGAGTCTCTTCAGATTTTAAATATATTTTTGAAGTGGGGAGCCCCGCTTGAGACCACACACAGCATTTACAGGGATTTGGACACATCAGGTGAACTACTGGAACCACCTGGGCAAGCCCTTACTCTAAGCTCAGTAAACTTGACCTAGGAACAAAGCTTTAGTCTCAGGGGGAGGGATGAGTTCATGTGTGATCCGGTGACAGAAATTTGTCTCCTGGTTCAGCTCCCATAAGTTCACAACTGAATCATTTAAAATGACAGAAGACAAAAAACAGATCAAAGAACTGCTTCAGTAAAGAAATAGATTGAGGGTGGAGATTACGGGCTCTCAGGTCAGGCGACCTGGGCTCAAGTTTGGCTAGACCACAGTAGCCTGTGTGACTTGAGATAAATGAATACTAAAGCTGCTCAAAGCCTTAGTTTTCCCATCTGCAAAATGGACAGAATAATAGCACCTACCTCACAGCGTTGTTATAAATATTGAAAGACACCCAACTGCCTTTCAACAGCAGTCTGGTAAGTAAATCACAGTGTTTCACATAATGGAAATGCTAACAGCAACGAGAATGAACAATATACAATGATGCACAATAATAAGGATGGGTCTTGCAAACACAATGTTGAAAGAAATCAGACACAAAAGGAGGGCATACTGTATGATTTCATTTATCTAGAGCTCAAAAACAGGCAAAGCAAGTAATGTGTAGTGTTCAAAGACAAGGTGGACCTCCTGAGACAGCTGAATGTGCAACTGACATGTCACACCATGAACTAGACTTGTGATGGGCATAGGTGAACCGTTCCTTGAGGACCCACACAGAACATGGCTTACCTTCACAACTACAACTTGAATGACAAACTGTCTACGTTCAATCACATACCCCATGGCTGCTTTCACACAGGCAGACAGAAGGAAACTCCTGCAACAATTATCCAGCTATAGTCAAGGCAAAAATCTAGGTCCAGAGGGGAAAGACTAGGGATGTTTTAACTGGATTAACCCCATGGGCTGGCTTCAGTCTTCGTTGATCATATGCATTATCACCCCACAACTCTTTATTTTGCTGCGTTTTGTAGACATGTATGGATACAATGTGACTATAAATGGATCCAAAATGGCTGTGCAGGCTGCATATCAACTCTTACTTTTTTGCTTCTATGTAGTATAAGCAAAATGTTTCTGAATAAGTGGAGGAACCTGAAAGTAGCTCTTGGTGAGACTGGTTCCCTGACCATGTCTTTTTTTTTTTACACATATTGACATCCTTTTTTTTTGTTTATATATACTCTTTTCCATTATGGTTTATCACAGGATATTGAATATATCCCATGCTATATAGAGAGTAGGACCTTGCTGTTTATCCATCCTGTATCACAGCTGCTAATCCCAAACTCCCAGTCCTTCCCTCCCACACCCCCTCTCCCTTGGCAACCACAAGTCTGTTCTCTAAGCCTGACCATGTTTTTAAACCTTCATGAATCCACACGAAGACAAAATATTTCCAACCACAATTTTGCAGGATCGTTATGCAGCTACTTTGCACACTAATGCAAATTTATACCACAGAATTCTGTTTGGTTCTTGTCAGGTGATGGCAACAAAGTGGATGTGAGGTGTTATTCCCTCAGACATACACAAGGCCCACATTGTTGAACTGTTGTGCTTCTGGGCCTAGTTTGCATGTGGGAACTACACAATTAGGAATACTCTGCACTACCCTCAGAATCTGTGGAGAAAGCACAAACTGCATCTCAGGCCTTAAAAGCCTCCTTACCCTCTTTCCCTATTCCTTGAATGAACAAGAGAGGCTTCCAGATGCTTTGTCTTCACTCTGGGCGCAGTCAACTGGCTCGGCTCTCCCTCTCAACCTCTCAATCTGACTGTGTTTTTCCTCTACACTCCTCCTCCTCTGACTCACTCAGTCCCCTCCATTTACCTATGCAGAGGAGGCTAAAAGGAGCACCGCAGCCATCCCCACTTATATGCTCTGCATATCTTCTAATAGTGACACTGTCAGCAGTAGCTTCATTTGAGGCAGATGGTTTGACGTTGATGGTGGGACTATTCTTTATCGTTTCATGCTTGTTTTTCTAAATATTTTCTTTCTTTTTCAAACATATTTTTAGATGCCGTGCTTCATAACTTTTCTCTATTACAAATACTCTGCGTGATTATCATATATGCACTTTCCATTTTAAGGACTTAATCTTAAAGCTCCAACTCAAGCTTTTAGAGAACGACTCCCATTGAGTTAAGGTGGTTTTATATAGCCCTGGGAAATCCTCTCAGAGTGTACATTATAAAGATGCCCTGTTTGGATGTTAATTATTAAATCTGCCTCAAAAAACAAAGGTCTTATTGGTTCAACTGGAAAAATCAGCCTCAAGGCTGTGCCAACCGGATTCTGTGTACCTACCTCACAAGCTGTCCCTTTGTTGATTTGTGCCAGCAGGACTCAGGGAGGGGTGCTGCGTGTTATGCTTTGCTCTTCAGTAAGACCCACGGGAACAAACTAACTCAGCAAAACGTAAGCAAACACAGATCTTTTATGGACATAAACACAGACCTTTTATGGACATAAACACAGATCTTTTATGGACAAAACTTAAGTGAACTCAGATCTTTTATGGACAAAAATTATAACTTTTGCTTGCCTGATCCAGGTTCCCAAGATGGGAACCTGGATCAGGCAAGCAAAAGTTATAGTTTTTGTGTTTCCTTTCCCTCCCAACCCACCCCTTGCCTCTACTCTCTCCCTCCCTTCCTTCTTTCCTCTCTCTCTCTCTTTCTCTCTCATATAGGACATTTGTTGAACCTGGATAGAAATGCACACTTGAATTTCTTTGAAATGACATGATACAAATATGATTTAAAAAGTTTGGATGTCATTTACATTTTCCAATATTAGACTTTAATTTTGTTTTATCTGTTATTTACAGACATTACATGTTTTCTGGCAGCCAGAGTGCCAGATTAAGCCTGAATATACACACACTAAAGACAACAAATATTCATTCAACTTAGATTGGGTGATTAGAATGTTGAGGGTAAGATTTCAAGACAAATAATTCACTTGGGTGCAGCAATGCAATTGGCTGATGAGTGGTGTCAGATGTCATATTATTTATGGTCAGTAATAGTAGAGCCAACTTACCTCATCGGAGGCACTAGAAAAATCTGGTAGTTTGTTGAATGGGAATGAAGTGCTACTCAATTTCTCATCTAAACTAACCAATTTGATTCATTTGAGAGTTCAATCTGTAATGTAAATAAGGCGCTAACCATAAATGAAGTCTGGCCATATCAACATTTCACAAACTGTGTTCTTCAGACTGTCCCTCGAGAGATGGTTTTCTGTGGGAACAAAAAAGTGGGCATTGGCCAAATAAGCTTGGAAAACACTAATAGGTTTGCCAACCATATGAACTTGAACTTGTGATATAGTTTAGCTTCCTTTCTAGTAAAATGAGAAAAAAAACTTATAAGATTTGCTTTACCTTAATTTTTTAAACAGTTCAGCTTCATTTTGCCTTATTGAGTATATAACGTTGTATATGTAATGCTGTATAAACAAATCCTTGAGAAGGATGTCTTTTTGTAATGTGAGAAGTCCCTTATCTTGTTTATTCTATTGCATAAAAAAAAGAGATTTAGTTACGATGTTAAGAATTTTGTTTATTTATATAAAAAAAAGTTATGCCTTGGAAGGAGGGAGTGAGAAGGGGAGGAAAGAAGGAACCTGCTTATATCAAGTGTTCTGACCCTCTCCATTCTCACCTGACCCCTCACACCTACACCTACTGCATAATTATTCAGGTCTAATAAAATGAACAACTTCCATTCCATGAAACCGCACGATCCCATGTGGCTAAAGAATACGTTCCCACTGTTTGAACACCCTCAGTGAAGGTGAAGGGTGTGGGGTTAGGGGTTCATTACTTTAGGAGCTCCCCATTCCACTGGTGTTTGGCACAAATTCAGCTCCAGAGGAGGCAATTCTACCTCTAGGTAATTCCTTTGGCTCTCAACGACCAATTTCCATATGCTTAGCCTCGGGGGGTCTTTGTTTAGTAAGGGGTAAGCCCTAATATCTGTAGAGATTGCCTTATGATTTAAAGAATACTCTCGTGCTGCTTTTGTCTGTGATCTTCACAATCCTACGAAGTATAAGCCCTGACTTCACCTGAGTGCCCCTTTCTCTATATCATTCTTTGTTAATGGATATGCTGGTCCTTTATGTATCCATTCTGGTAATGGTCTCTCCTTTTGAGTTATGATTTCTTTTAACATAAGATACTAAAATGAGGCATGTTTAATGACCTTCTCTTAGTGCAACCAATGATCTATTATCTTTCGCCTTAAGGCAGAGCTTTGCTGCCCTGTAGTTTAGGCTACTTGGTTATAAAATGCCTTCAAAAGTGCTAGGGTCTGTATGGGTAAATGTCAGAGGTTTCCTTTTCCTGCAAGTCTCATATTCTTTGTATCATTCTCCAGTCTTTTCCCCTTCCTATTCTTTTTTTTTAATTGGTCAAATTATCCTTGAAAATAATACAGATTATCTGACCCAGAATCATATCCTTTCTTCAAAAGTATACTTGTGTTTGCCATTTTGCGTCAAAATCCTGCATGTTAAAGGGAACCCTCCTACACTGTTGGTGGGAATGTAAGTTGGTGCAGCTACTGTGGAAAACAGTACGGAGGTTCCTCAGAAAACTAAAAATAGAGCTACCATATGATCCAGCAATCCCACTCCTGGGCATATATCCAAACAAAACTATAATTCAAAAAGATACATGCACCCCTATATTCATAGCAGCACTCCTGACAATAGCCAAGACATGAAAACAACCTAAATGCCCATCGCAGATGAAAGGATAAGAAGAGGTGGCACATTTATACAATGGAATATTACTCAGCCATAAAAAAGAATGAAATAGTTACATGGATGTAACTAGAGATTATCATACTAAGTGAAGTAAGTCAGAAAGAGAAAGACAGATACCATATGATATCACTTATATGTGGAATCTAAAACATGACACAAATGAACCTATCTATGAAACAGCAACAGAATCACAGACATAGAGAACAGACTAATGGTTGCCAAGGGGGAGGGGGTTGGGGGAAGGATGGAGTGGGAGGTTGAGGTCAGCAGATGTAAGCTTTTATTTATAGAATGGATAAACAACAAGGTCTACTGTATAGTACAGAGAACTATATTCAGTATCCTGTGATAAACCATAAAGAAAAAGAATATAAAAGAATATATAATATATATATATAGCTGAATCACTTTGCTGTACAGCAGTAATTAATACAACATTGTAAATCAACTATACTTTAATTAAAAGAAAAATACTCCATGTTCATTTTCATAACAGTCCCTACTGAAAACCCAAATGTCCATCAACTTGTGAATGGATAAACAAAATGTGACACACAGATACAATGGAATACTATTCAGCCATAAAAAAGAATAAAGTAATGATATCTGCTACAACATGCATGAACCTCTGAAAACATTATGCAAAGTGAAAGAAGCCAGACACAAAAGACCACCTATTTTATGTTTCCATTTGTAGGAAACATCCAGAAAAGGAAAATCTTTGGAGACAGAAAGTAAACTGTTGGTTTCTTGGGACTCAGGCTAGGAACAGGAGTGACTACACATGGGCACAAGGGATCTTTTTGGTGTGATGAAAATGTTCTAAAATTAGATTGTGGTGAGGGTTGCACAATCCTATACATTTACTAGGGATCTTTCCATTGTACATTTAAATTAGGTGAATTTTATGATATGTAAATTATACTTCAATAAAGCTGTTTTTAGCAATAGTCCTTCACATCTTTACTTGATTTAGCCCATTTCATTCTCTCATTGAGAATCTGTTCAAATTCTTGTAGTGATTCCAAAATATACAGTTTTTGTCTATGACCAGGACTATACATAATCCTTCATTTTGATTCTAACACTTATCCCAAATGTAAAAAGCATATCCTGTTTGGTAATTTTTTTAGTTTGATGAGACTGTGGTAAGCATAGTTTCAAGAATTTCGAAGCCAGGCCTGAGCTGTATAATGCTTATGAATGCTGAAGTTGAGGCTCTAAGGAATATGTGGGTAAATAAATCGTGGTATATTCACATGATGGAATATTATTATTATACAGCAGGGTTTCTCAGCCTCAGCACTAGTGACATTTTGGGCCACTGTTGCAGGGCTGCCTTGTGCATTGTAGGGTGGGTAGCAGCAACTTTCCCTCCCCCCAGTTGTAATGACCAGAAAATGTCTCCAGACGTTGCCAAATGTCCCCTGAGGAACAAAATCACCCCTGACTGCTATGCAGCAATGAGAATGAACAAATTCCAACCACACACTAACAGTACAGACGATATGAGGGCTCTCACAAATATAACTTGAGGCAAGAGAAGCCATACACAGCGTGTACGATATACAGTTCTAGTTGTACTCTAAAGTTCAAAACCAGGCAAAAATAATCAGATGATTACCTTCAGAGGGAGAGTTCGTGACTGGAAGGGGCTTCTGGGATTCGGATAGTATTCTGTTTCTTAATGTGGGTGCTGGTTATACAACTGTGTTCACTTTATGAAAATTCATCGGGCAGACACTTAAGATTTATATATATTCATATACATATGTTATATACGATACTTAAATAAAAAGTTTAAAAATATGGGCCATTGCTGTGGCTGCTGCAAAAAGAGGGCATTCAAGGTGACTCAGGAGGGGCTCAGCACCTTTCCAACAGGACGCTAATTCATCCCTCCACAGACCCACCAGGACTCCTGCTGGCCCACCCTGAACTCTGAGACACAAATCCAGTGTGTTCCATTGATGAATAAAAGCCTGTTCCTGGGTTACTTTGTTATCCAGGTGCCAAAGCCAAGAAAGTCCCTCCCCGCCGCCACCCATTTTCAATTCATACTTTGCAAAGCACAGGTCTGAAACGGATTTCAGTGTGCAATTGAGCTAAATGAAGCCAAATAAAGGAAGCACTTTCTTTAGCATTCACTCCAGATCTAAAGAAAAACAATGCGTCTAGTTCCCAAATCTGAGAGTACTACAAATGCCCAAGGTGGCAACTCCCATTGTTTGTTACAGTAGGGGAGAGTGAGTTGTGCGGATTCATACATGTTCTCACTCTCAGTTGGGGCCTCTCCTGACCAATAACTTGTAGTTACAGATAGTGTACCAGGTGCAGAATGGAGTTCATGGCCATAGCATTCTTTTTTTTTTTTTTTAACATCTTTATTGGAGTATAATTGCTTTACATTGTTGTGTTAGTCTCTGCTGTGTAACAAAGTGAATCAGCTATATGTACACATATATCCCCATATCCCCTCCCTCTTGTGTCTCCCTCCCACCCTCCCTATCCCACCCCTCTAGGTGGTCACAAAGCACCGAGCTGATCTCCCTGTGCTATGTGGCTGCTTCCCACTAGCTAGCTATTTTACATTTGGTAGTGTATATATATCAATGCTACTCTCTCACTTCGCCCCAGCTTACCCTTCCCCATCCCCGTGCCCTCAAGTCCATTCTCTACGTCTGTGTCTTTATTCCTGTCCTGCCCCTAGGTCCATGAGGACCATTCTTTTTTTTAGATTCCATATATATGTGTTAGCATATGGTTTTTCTCTTTCTGACTTACTTCACAAGCAGCTCATGCAGCTCATTATCAAAAAAACAAACAACCCAACCCAAAAATGGGCAGAAGACCTAAACAGACATTTCTCCAAAGAAGATATACAGATTGCCAACAAACGCATGAAAGGATGCTCAACATCACTAATCATTAGGGAAATGCAAATCAAAACTACAATGAGGTATCACCTCACACCAGTCAGAATGGCCATCATCAAAAAATCTACAAACAGGGCTTCCCTGGTGGCGCAGTGGATGAGTGTCCTCCTGCCAATGCAGGGAACACGGGTTCGTGCCCCAGTCCGGGAAGATCCCACATGCCGTGGAGCCTGCGCGTCTGGAGCCTGTGCTCCACAACAGGAGAGGCCACAACAGTGAGAGGCCCGCGTACCGCAAAAAATAAAGAAAAAGAAAAAAATCTACAAACAATTAATGCTGGAGAGGGTGTGGTGAAAAGGGAACCCTCTTGCACTGTTGGTGGGAATGTAAATTGATTCAGCCACTATGGAGAACAGTATGGAGGTTCCTTAAAAAACTAAAAATAGAACTACCATATCACCCAGCAATCCCACTACTGGCCATATACCCTGAGAAAATCCTAGTTCAGAAAGAGACATGGGGGCTTCCCTGGTGGTGCAGTGGTTAAGAATCCACCTGCCAATGCAGGGGACATGGGTTTGAGCCCTGGTCCGGGAAGATTCCATGTGCCACGGAGCAACTAAGCCCGTGCGCCACAACTACTGAGCCTGCGCTCTAGAGCCCGTGAGCCATAACTACGGAAGCCTACGAGCCACAACTAGTGAAGCCTGCACGCCTAGAGCCCATGCTCCGCAACAAGAGAAGCCACTACAATGAGAAGCCCTCACACCACAAGGAAGAGTAGCCCCCGCTCGCCACAACTAGAGAAAGCCCGCGTGCAGCAACGAAGACCCAATGCAGCCAAAAATAATAAATAAATAAAATAAACTAAAAAAAAAAAGAGAGAGAGAGAGAGAGATGTACCACAATGTTCACTGCAGCACTATTTACAATAGCTAGGACATGGAAGCAACCTAAGTGTCCATCAACAGATGAATGGATAAAGAAGATGTGGCACAATGGAATAGTGAGGTGGATGGACATAGCATTCTTTGATGGAGGCAATTAAGTGACACCAGATCCAGGCCTAGTAATCTGAACAATAACCAATGAGTTCACACTCCACACAATTTATCTGAAAGGCTCAAATGATCAGGAGTTACTGTTAGCCTTCAAACCTCATATATGTATATGAATGCACATATTTACAAATAAACAAGAGACAGACAATTCTCCATTGTTCTCTTGTGTCTCTGTACATCTTCTGATGCGCAGAGTGTTAACTGCCTTTTATTTCAGACTATCTTTTCAAGGATGTTTGTATAGTGAACGGCCTTGGATGAGAGAGATAATGTCTCCTCCAGAGCAAAGGGTCAGGCTCTCTACTGCCCATCATAAAAAAGATTCAGGTTCCCTTCACTTACAGTTCCTCTCCTATAATGCAACTCACTGCTTGTGCGGATATCCATCTAGATGCACCCATGTCACCCACTCGGGAGATGGGGGCAAGAGAAACCAACACACACTGATGCTCATACTGATCGCTGTGCTATGAGTAATAAAGCCTTTTGTCTCTGACTCAGGAGTTTTGTTTTCTGCCAGCAACCATGCAACTATGGCAAGTTAACTTATTAGATTGCAACTGGGATAAAATCACAGACTTTTCACAGTTGCTATTATCTAGATGGATGGATAGATAGATAGATAGATATAGCTTTCTCTTTTTGAAAAGTAAATCCCCTACCCAGCCACTCAGTTCTCTTTGCTGGAGGCAATAATACTATTAATTTACTATGCATCCTTCCAGGGATATTCTATGCACTTATAACTATATGCATCTTTTTTCCTTTTTCTCCCAAATGTTACGAGGCTATAGATACTCTTTTGCACCAGGCCTTTTTTACTTAACAAAATGTTTGGAAATCTTTCCATATTGGTATAATTAGGGGACAACTCATTCTTTATTAACAGTGGCAAATTAATTTCTACTATGCATATATTATAATAACAAAAAGGTCCATAACATGTACTAAAGGAATCCTCTTACTGATTGATATTTAGGTTGTTTCCAACCCTCTGTTACAAAATGTTGCCAAGAATATCCTTGCACATACGTCATCTTACCCATGTGCAATATCTCTCTAGAAAAATGTCCAGAATTTGAATTGCTATTTCAAAGGATATGCTCAATATTAATCTTAATAGATATTTCCAAACACCTCTATGGAGACTGTACTAATATACATCTCCACTAGCAATGTATGAGACTGTTTCTTCTCTCACACATTTGCCAATATAACACGTTGGCTTAAGTTTTTACCTGTGCCAATCTGATAGATGAAAAATTCAATCTCATACTTTTAATTTGTATTTCTTATAATGAATGAGATTCAGCATCTTTTCATATGTTTAAGAGCCATTTGTATTTCCTTTTCTGTGAAATTCATGTTCTTTTTCCACATTTTTTTCTACTGGATTGCTCATTTTTTTAAATACTCATTTGTAGGAGTGCTGTATATTTTGGAAAGCAGAACTGTGTCTTCTCTGAATCAGAAATTTTCCCCTAGGTTGTTGTTTGTCTTTTGATTTAAATTTTTTTTTTAAATTTTGGCAGGTAATTTAAAAATTTGTGTGTGTATTTGTGTGTGTGTGTGGTATCTGAATTTGTGTCACACTTAGAAAGGTCTTCTCAGCTGTGAGATCATAAAAGATCCATATTTTTTTCTCATAGTTTTATGGGGTTTTTTTTATTGCTTAAATCTTTGCTCCATCAAATCTTTTCTTTTCAAAATTAATTATTAAAATATACATTAAAATGCTTATCTATATTCATAAGGCTAAGCATAGCTAAAAAAAAAAGAGATTGTTTTCTCAACTCTGTGATCACATTTTTTTTGAATGTTCATCCTTTGGCAGGTACAGATCTAGAATTGGCCCTAGACATAAAGTGGCTCAAAGTACAATCCACATGCATGCATATAATATAAACCTTATATATTATATAGATAATGTTGTTATCCTATAAAGAGACAGCAGATAGCTCTCCAGTAATAACTCGATAAAGGGATTCTACTCTACAAAATTTCGAAATTCTACTGCCTGCAAAAATGAAGATGATCTAGAAGAGAAACACAGAGCTTCCTTGGGGAGGCAATTTACTTGACAGTTCTCGGTGCTGATTCTATACAGGGCTGGTGAGAGGGCTTAGTGCAGAATTCCCTTTTCTTCTTGTTCTCTAGAGGCCAAGCCATTTAGTGTGTCATTTTTGTATCAGATTTTTTTTTTTTAAAGAAGGCATTGGGTTTTGGGGGTTTTTTTTTTGGCTGTGGTGGGTCTTCGTTGGTGCGTGCGGGCTTTCTCTAGTTGCGGCGCGCGGGGGCTACGCTTCGTTGTGGTGTGCGGGCTTCTCATTGCGGTGGCTTCTCTTACTGGGGAGCACAAGCTCTAGGAGCGTGGGCTTCAGCAGTTGTGGCTCACGGGCTATAGAGCACAGGCTCAGTAGTTATGGCACACAGGCGGCTTAGTTGCTCCATGGCATGTGGGATCTTCCCAGGCCAGGGCTCGAACCCATGTCCCCTGCATCGGCAGGCGAATTCTAAACCACTGTGCCACCAGGGAAGCCCACTGTGTCATTTTTGATTCCAAGGTATTCTGACCTGCTGTAGGTGAAATTTATTTTCTGTCCTGATAGTTTTATAGGAGAACTATAGGAAAAGGAAAATTTTAATTCTTTTAGGTTTAATATATATGGACACATTGCTTTCAAAATACCTGTGACCAAATTCACTTCAAAATGAGACAGAAGGAGGACTTCCCTGGTGGCGCAGTGGTTAAGACTCCACGCTCCCAATGCAAGGGGCCCGGGTTCGATCCCTGGTCAGGGAACTAGATCTCACATGCATGCAGCAAATGAAAGTTCGCATGCTGCAACTAAGGAGCCTGCCTGCCACAACTAAGACCTGATGCAACCAAATTAATTAATTAATTAATTAACAAAAAAAGGGACAGAAGGAAAAAGAAACAAAAAGAAAGCTGCTGTCCTAAAGAAACCAACTGTAGATCAGAAAACTTGCCATTAATTTAAGAATTGTCATTAGCAGGGGGAGAGATAAATTAGGATTTGGGTTAAAATATGCACACTACCATGTATAAAATAGATAACCAACAAGGACCTACTGTATAGCACAGGGAACTATACTCAGTATTTTGAAATAACCTATACGGGAAAAGAATCTGAAAAAATATATATATATATATATATATTATACCTGAAATCTGTACACCTGAAATTAATACAACATTATAAATCAGTTATACTGCAATAAAAAATAAATTAGAAAAAAAAGAATTGCATTAACTTGAGTCATCTAATCTTTTTAAGTCAAATATCTATATTAAATCTACTACATTACAAACTACATTTAGTAATAATGAATAATCTCTATGAAGATAAGTGCCATATAAGGCAATGCATTATTAATTTTTAAACACAATGAGATAAATAAAGTTGATCAAAATCCATGATCAGACAAAACAAGGCAAGAAGTTTATTAGCTTGGGTGGAAAAGGCAGATGGTTATAAATTAATGTGATTCATTCTTAGTAAATTCAGATGATAGGTATGAAATATATAAACGGACAGCATTTCTGCCCATGAGGTATTTATATATTTTTCCTAGAAATGTCAGAGTTACACTGACAAATCACAATGGAAAGGCAGGCTGATTTTTGGAGAGTTCTTCCAATGTGGGTCTTTAATATTCAAGGCCATCAAATGTGACAAGGGAATCTTTTTAGATTTATTCCTGTTGGAACGTGCCAGGTTCAACAGTAAGATCTGGAGACTTACATTATCAGGAATCACAAGCTACTTACAAAAACAAGCCACTCTCTTAATTGTGATTTGGGAATGGGGCAAATTTCCAGGGATAAGTTGTCACCACAGCCAGGAACAACTGACTAAGAAAGAATGATCTCCGGGCTTTTCCAGAAAGCTGTCTGTTCATTAGGTAATGTTAAAATAGGACAAGGGTGGCAAGCTTTTAAACATTCCAGCTGTAATATTTAATTTTAAATATTCTGTGAGGAACGCAGCCATCCCAGAAGTCTGCGTTAGCTGGTAAATGGCCTAGTGTTTTTGAAAAAAGAAATCGGAAAAGAGCAAATAGCATTCTGTAGTAGAGAAAACCCATTTGTTACTAGCTAGCTGGAGGTCCTCAGGCATGTCACAATGCTCCACATTTGTATGGGTAAGGAATCAAGCTAGGCAGTGGTTCTCAAGGCAGGCAGAACCCAGGAACCTCTTACCCAGCTTTTAAAGAACCCCACACAGACCAATTCAATCAGATTCTTGGGAGTGGTGTCCAGGCATCAATATTTTGTAAAGTGTAACAGGGTTAAGAAACACCAGACTAGATAACCTCTAAGGTCCCACCCAGACCTCAATAAATGAAGGGGAGAATTCAGAATACCAGCACAAGAAATGGAACTCAAAAAAACATAAAAGCCGTGCAAGTGTAAAGCACACCCTAACCAGGGGTGTACGACACACAAATATCAGCAGAGAATGATATTCTCACATGAACTGTGGCTTCATGAACAAAAAAATATGCTTGATTAGTAAAGATAACATCAATAAGAACATTCAAGGCACAGAACATGAAAGGTATTATGTCATTAACATCTGGTGGCACTGGTACTTTTTATCCAATTCCAAATTTATGACATACATACGTATCAAGCTCTGACCATTCAAAGACTCAAAGCTCTTTTCAATAGAAATTAAAAATCAAACAGTGTGAAATGGTAGGTTTTTAATTTCTCACTGAAAAACATCAAGAGTTGATATGGCAAAAGCCAAGAGGTTACTTTATGAAGACATGTTCATTCCTTGCTTTTTGGATAAAAGATATAATGCTAAATGATAACAGCCAGAATCAATACTATGACTAAGATTATGACTAAGCACTGCAGGTTGATTCTTAGAAGTGATTCATTTGAACTGGGCCTCAGAAAATAAAACAAAATAAAAACCCTCCCTCATGTGAACTTCCATCTTGGATTTTAGCCAATAGGGCCTGAGTTCTTAAACTGCATATTAGACATGGGCCTTGTCTGGGCATCTGTGAACCCTCTGGAACTGCCTGTAAAAACTGTGTGTGTGGGCCTGCGTGGGTGTACCCATGCACAGAGCTTTCTTATCCTTTTTTGAGTCAAGAACTCCTTTGGTAGCCGAGGGACTCCTTCTCAGAAAAAATGTTTTTAAATGCATAAAATAAAACACAAATGACTGCAAAGAAAAAAAATGAATTATTATCAAAATGGTTTTGTAAAATTACAGGACAGTAATAAATGTCTTTCTTTATCAGCATATTAAATAACAAGATCCTGATGTTTAGGTAGACAGCTATAGTAATCATCTAAATTTCAGAGTAATAAAGAACAGTTATTTTCATGACATCAGCAATGTCGGCAACAACTTACGTGATATGAAAATATCTGTAACTTCTATTGCTGACATAATCACAGGTACTGTTAATACTGCTCTGATTTGTTGTCTGTGATCATCATTGAAGGAAGTGAGACATTTCTATTATAGGTTATAAAAATAATTTCCCCATCCAAGTTCACAACCCTCCTAAATCCTCTGGACTCCAGATGAAGAACTTCTGATCTATATCTTTATCCATCTTGAGGGGGTTTGATGATAAGCCTCCAGCAAGGACAGAACATTAGACCACAAAGCACTTAATAAGCATTTCAAGGATTGGTTTCCATAAGGTCCTGCAGACACAGAGCCCTGGAAAGTCACAAAACAGTAGGGAAAAGGTGAAGGGCTCTCTGAGGTGGGACTGTAAGGAATGCTCTGTGAGTTTCTGGAGCTAAAAGTTCAAATGCATCTTATTTTTAATTTAATATATGTTTTAATGTTCTGCATAGTTCCTAAAACATGTACAGTGACTTACAGGATCCATAAAGCACAGCAAAAGCTCACTTCTGAGTGGATGAGAAAAAGACAAAACAACATAAGGAGCATAAAGTGGAAGGATACCAAGCACGAAGCTGGTGCAAAAATAGAAAGTGAGCCACAAATTTGCTTCCGAGCTTTTTGGCAAAAATAAAGCTGGACAGTCACAGAATGCACAGTTTCCAAAGGATTACACACACACACACACACACACAAATCCTCAGAAAAAATACAGCCTTTCTGGTACTAAGACTGAAGAGGTATTTCTCCCATGGATCTTTATAAAGAGAATATCATGCGCTGTAATTAATGAACAATATCTTCAATAATATCATTAAAAGAGACATAACAATGAGTTCCCTAGAACTTTTTAAAAAATAATGTTTTTTTAAAACAAAACAATGGCAATACACCAAACATGATTCAACTGGGGGTTCATGTAGTAGAGCTGGGTACTCAGCTTTCTGAAGTCAGATGTGAGTGATGTGCTGACAGGCCATTGACCTAAGTCAGTCGGAACTGACCACTGGTCCCCCATTGTCAAAAGCAGGAGGTGGCGCACTTTTCTTAAAGAGGCGGATAATAAATATTTTCAGCTTTACAGGCCATACAGTCTATTGCAAATACTCATCTCT
The DNA here is from genome assembly GCF_000442215.2 of Lipotes vexillifer. NCBI lineage: Eukaryota > Metazoa > Chordata > Mammalia > Artiodactyla > Lipotidae > Lipotes > Lipotes vexillifer. The sequence goes on along the minus strand of NW_006798376.1, from coordinate 3,222,322 downwards.
GCAGTGAAAGCAGCCACAACATGTAAATAAATGGGCATCACTGTGTTCTAATAAGCTTTATTTATGGGCACTGAAATTTGAATTTCATACACTTTTCACATGTTGTGAGATTTTTTACCCAACCATTTAAAAACCATTCTTAGCTTACAGGTTATACTAAAACAGGATGGGGGCTGGATTTGGCCACAGTACATAATTTCTTAACTGCTGGTCTACAGGATCAAGTTTTCTCCAGATACCTCCTTGAATCTTGTAACCTTCTCTTTCCTCAAGCCTCTGTCTAAATCAGCTTTTTAAGGTAATAACTCCCTCTATACTTTATATGCAACTATATACAGATCCAAGCAGGGTGCTATCATGGAGACAGACATGGCTTCAGAATTCATATGTCCCATGGAAATAAGAAGGTAATCCAGCATGAATTAGCAGCAAAGAAATGGTTTACTTTACAGTTTCCTCATTAAAATAAACATACAGACACAACACCAAAAAAATGGTAATAAAATTTGAATACACAACCTTCTCTATTTAAAGGATCACGTGCTATGTTTTTAGAAGCATATAAAAAAATGGGTATAATTAGCTGAATCACTTAATTCATGTATTGTAGTGTTTACAGCACTAGATGTCCCAATGAAAATGAGGCCATATGGTGTTTCACAGCACACAATTAACTTGGTACAATCCCAATAAGAAAGCCTTCATTCCAAATATCATTCAGGTGTCCCTGAGCTTCTGTCTGCTTGGAGACAAAACAAAGAACTGGGCCACTGAACTTGGCAAACTTGGGTTGTCTCTACTATTATATGGGCTCACCAGAAGGCGCAGGGAATTTATCCCATCTTTTTATTTTAGTAAAGATTTGTAATCCTTATACTCACCCATTCTAGAGAGCGGCTAGGATAATTAATAAGAATTTATGACTAAGCCTTGATGAGTATGATGAAAGAAAGGGTCCCAGAGAAACCCTGCTATAATTCAGGGAGGGGGCAATTGCCTTCATGGAAACACAATACACATCAAATCAAGTCTCCTAGAAATGTGTAACTGCCTTCAAAAGATGCTCTAAACCACACAATTAGAGTGTTCAGCACAGGCCTTAGCTGCCTTTCTAAACACCAGCCCTGTAAGTGTTCCACTGAAGGCTGTGTTTCATTACCTCTGTGTATTTTCTTCATATTCTTTTGCAATTGGTTCTGGTAATGAAGCTGTGTATATGACACAAGCTCCTTGAACCATGAAAGATTAAAATTCTGTGCTGAGCTGTGGAAATGTCAATGAAACCTCTAGTACATCCAGAGAACAGGCCTGTAGCTTGTGGGGCTTTGGGAACTTGTAACTCATGAATGCTCGACTGTGCAGTGCCCACATAATGAACAAGGCCAGGTCTAGAGTTACATGTAAGTCACTGCAATTATTTCTAAGGACATTTTTTCTTGGGTATATGCATTCACCCACTAGAACACTGAAGCTTTGTATTATTAAGGTGAAATGTTGGGTTCGATTCCAAACACTACCGTTCCTAAAATTGGCCGCAAAGCGCCATCCAAACTAGCATTTATTGCCTTTTAATGGCATTTGCTCAAATCCACATCTTCTAAAGATTATATACAACATTCCAAAAAGCACCTGAGGAAAATCCCTTTCAAAGCGACCACCTAATCTTTTCAGTGTCTTCACTGAGTTAATCTGCATCCACAAAGTTTAAATGTATGTTTCAATCATCAGAATAATCTTCATTTTGACAGTTGTAGTATCCATGACATCTATTACATTAACGAATGAAAAAAAAAAAGAATCACTGAAAACATGGCGTTCGAATTTAGGAGAGAGTCAGCTCTGCCACTCACACTAATGCATCCTAAGGCGAGTTATTTAATCTCAATAAGCCTTACTGTTCTCAACTGTAAAATGGGGATAAGAACATCAACTACTCCATAGGTTACTGTGAGGAGGAGATGAGTTACTGTATGGAAAGTCCCCGAATAAATGCTTGTTCCCTTCCCCTATCTAAGGAACTCAACTGCATCAACAAGGTACCTTCCTCAACCTTGAGGGAGACTCTTAACCTAATCAAGAATGAACATCACAATGTGATGTTTAAAGGACTTATTAAACCAGAGCATCAACACTGAGAAGAAAATGGAAGAAACCAGGTGTTTATGATGACTCAGATTTTTCCATTCACTGAATGGCTAACTAAGCAGAGGCAACACATCCTTTTAACAGAATTTTGTACCCAAGGTGTCTCACACTGTGAAAGCATGGATTCTGAGATGTAATTTCTCTACTGTCACTACTACTCCCTTCATTTAAATATGCAAATCCCATTGTGTGGTCCTGCCAACTAAATCCCTCTACTAAAGGACTTCGATCTCAGCCCCTACAACTGCACGCAGCCAACGCCTCTCTTCTCCCCTTAAGCGTGGGCTCCGGCCTTTTACACAGTGGGTCTCCTGGCAATCAGAATCCAGGTCTTCCTAGTGGCTGTCAATGAGGCTATGGCCCAGGACTGCTGAAAACTTAAGACCTTCCCGACCTATGATGACAGAATGAGACAAACTCCCCAAATGTTTCTTCCAAACGTCATGGAAAGCGCCATTTAGGATCTCACAATTTCCAGGCACTCCTCATTGGTCCCCAGAAAAATGGAAGCATTATCTGGTTGCCAACATCCTTAAGCCTTGACTTCCAGGTAGGTCAAATTTTTATTTTGTGAAAAATACATGGGTGGCCTGGTTTCCTTTTATCATTGACAAATCACTGTTACCACTTGGCTCAAGTATTAGCAGCTTTAGTGGAAACCAATCATTCTGTTCACATTTGTTGAATACTGACCTAGTGGTAAAACTAGGCAATAAAAACTATTACCCCTACTTGTTGAGTCTGAGCACAAAGAAAATTTATTTTCCAATTATTCACCTTATGTCACCATAAAGAAAGAAATGTGTGCGATGGCAAGGGTAACATGCATTTGCGAGTGTGTGCCACTTACTCTTTTTACAAAAGTGCTGGGGAATGTCTCAGTAGAATTCTTTATTATTATGTTGAGATATCAGCAGTAGGCAGCTGCCAAAATATTTTACAAATGAAGCAGTAATATATTACTAGTTGCCCAATCCTGCTGTGTTTGCTACTTGGCGTTTGTCTCATTCCCTCTATGAAATAAACAACTTATTAACTACAGAGGAGCTAATAAGATTTTAACTTCTCCTGTGGGGAACTCTCTAAAGATTTATTTCAGTTAAATGAGTTCCCTCCTAACTATTTGTTCACAAACTTGCTTCAGGAGATGGTGAGGGCTAAATGAGTTAATGCACAGGCAGGCTCTGGAAACAGTGCCTGCCACATCAGAAGTTCTCAATGCAGACGATAAGTCAAAACAGAGTGGGAATTTTCTAACAAAACATGCTCTAAAAATCGAAACTCCTGATAAATATGCAAATCCCATAGTCGGGAATTGTAATCTCTATGTTTTATTAGATCTCTTCTTAGTCAAATGGCTAATTTAAACACAGTAGATGAATGCAAATTTTTAAATTTTATTTTTTAGTAACTACTCAGAACATTGTTCTATTAGTGACACAATGGCCCAAGAGCAGTACTTATTCATATAATTCAGGAAAAGAGTCTATTGGAACTCAGCAATTAGGTAGGTTTAGTTGGCAGGACCACACAATTACAGTGATCGACTTCATGGTACTTCATGAACTTAGGAAACAATGGAAATGAATGGATTTAGAGATAAAACTGGAAATTCCGAGAACCACAACAAGAACTGAGACCTTAATGTATAACCGAGCTTGCCCCAACTTTTGCCTAATACAGTTTTATCTGTATTGCACACTATGCAATCATTATTATCTTTTTTCTTGTTTTTGATAAAACGATTAAACTGTTTGAGAAGGTTTAAGGAAGAGTATGTGAGGTTGGGGAGTTTGGGAGTTGAATTTTTGAAAGAGAAACAGACTGGCCCATGAAAAATATTGCAAAATGGTAAAGTTACATTTTTCAAACACTGCTCTCTGGTGCGTGTTTTCTATCTCCAGAATATCAAAACAAGATGCTAAAGCTAAATCAAAGTGTAACTGTGGGGCTTCCCTGGTGGCCCAGTGGTTAAGAATCCGCCTGCCAATGCTAGGGGACACGGGTTCCAGCCCTGGCCTGGGAAGATCCCACATGCCGCAGAGCAGCTAAGCCCGTGCGCCACAACTACTGAGCCTGAGCTCTAGAGCCTGTGAGCCACAACTACTGAGCCCACATGCCACAACTACTGAAGCCTGCGTGCCTGGAGCCCATGCTCCGCAACAAGACCCCCTGATAACCAACTTGGGAGTGTTTTTTTTTTTTTTTTTTAATTTATGGAAACGATTTCCCAGTATGTAAAAGAAAAAACAAAGCTATAGAAAATGGGTAGGGCCTCTTTCAAAGGGCACACAATAAAGAGAAAAGTGCTAGGCCTGTAGTTAGGTGCTCAGAGTTCCAGCTCAGTGGTGGTTTCACCAACCAGCTGGCCAGGAAGATGGTCATGGGCCTTAGCAAAGCTCTGAAATACTGTGTATCAACTTGAACGGCTTGAACATGAGCTCCTAATTTTCCTTCCAGAAGTAAAGTGTTAGGGTTCTTTAAAAAAATACATTTTTAAAGTAGGAACAGCCTGAATAAAAAGTAAATAATTTAAAATTTTAATTTAGGAAGAAAAAAAGGGATTTTAAAAAATGTATGAAAAATCAGTTGGAAATTTTATTGCTTTTGGCCCCAGGTCACTGTAATACTGACTGGGCAGAAGGTTGAAAGAATACACAAGTTGTGGGTGGGGTGTTGCAGTTAGAAAAAGTAGACGCTACGTTCTGAATAGTTTAAAGACAGTGTTTGAATGGCCTAAAAAACTATAATTAAAGAACATAAGGCTGGGGACTTCCCTGGTGGCACAGTGGTTAAGAATCTGCCTGCCAATGCAGGGGACACGGGTTCGAGCCCTGGTCCAGGAAGATCCCACATGCCGCGGAGCAACTAAGCCCGTGCGCCACAACTACTGAACCTGTGCTCTAGAGCCCGCAAGCCACAACTACTGAGCCCGCGTGCCACAACTACTAAAGCCCGCTTACCTAGAGCCCGTGCTCCGCAACAAGAGAAGCCACCACAATGAGAAGCCACCACAATGAGAAGCCACCAGTGCTGCGCACTGCAACGAAGAGTAGGCCCCGCTCGCTGCAACTAAAGAAAGCCAGTGCGCAGCAACGAAGACCCAATGCAGCCAAACATAAATAAATAAATAAGAATATAAGGCTTTGGTAGCTCTAGTAAACTATGGAAACGAAAGGTCCTGCTTGGGTCATTCAAAAAATATTTGTTGAGTGAATGAAGTGAACAAATACGTAAGTGAGGATCTGACATGAACTAAAAAAGGAAAAGTTTTTAGAGCTCTTAAAGGAAAACAAAATAATATACAATGGAATCACAGCAGAGGACAAAAAAGTTAATTCAGGTTTTTAACAGTAGGAAATATATAAAAATAAAAATCATCACCAACATCTTAGTTGCCTATTTTGCTAAAGGTTGAGAAAGCATGAGTTATCCATAAATAAATGATTAGGGAAGGTATAGATGAATGAAGTAATGGGGATAAAATCTCACACTACACTGTAGGTGGTTTAAGTCTCCAAGCAAAGTCTGCAAATAGTTTTTCAAGCCCATACTGAGCACGCATTAAAAAGAAGAAAAAGTAATTGTAATATTAGACTGGACATAGATGCTTGGTGGATAAAAATCCATATTTTTATAACAAGACATATAAAGATGTTAACTAGATATTTAAAGCAAATATTAACCTAGCATAGAAATGATCACTTTTAATGATGTAGCATTTGATATATTTATGTAACTGTTTTAGAAAAGCTTGATAACAGGTCACAACTTTTTTGCCAAAATTTAATATTTGGTGCTAAACAGGTATTAGATTGAGCTTGCCATGCTTATGCTGCACACATGTTTTCACAATACCAGTAATAGCAAAATCAACTTCAGGAGTAAATGTGAAATACAGAAAGAGATGCTGATTAGATTTTAAAGGAAGTCACACCAGCCAACTGATGAAAGTCACCTTACACACCATGTGTTATCAGAGGCAAGTTAGATTTTAAGTTTTAATACAATGGCTCTTTTGCAGAGAGAAAAAAAATTTCCATCTTGTGTGCCAACTTACTCTAAACTGAAAAAAAATTATTTGGTGATCAAAAGGCAGGAAAGAGGATCAATAAGACCACATTTGTCATGAATCCAATGTTAATGTTAATTAACCTTTCTGAAAAAGTTCTATTTAATATTTATTAGAAACAAAGGGAGCTTAGATGCCAGTGTGAGTCTGAGAAGGGGAGTTGTGTTCTGGGCCTGGTGCTGGGCTTGCGGTAAGAGGAACCAAAGAGCTTCAGGGACCCTGAAAGCAGGGGCACTGGGTGTGCTGCTGAGCCTCAACAGATCCCAAGGGAGAGGAAGCAGGGACAGATGCCAGCAGCCCCTCGAGCCCCTCAAAGTCCCAGCATTGTCACACCAGAGCAGAAGCACAGTTCCCACCCTTCTGGGAGTAGGGGGGCAATGTCAAAGATCTTAGACAGCCTAACCAAATTTCCCCCAGAGTTGTGCTGGGGCAGCACAATGACCTCAAAGTACCCACGAGAGCATGAGAGAAGCAAGGAAAGGTGCTGAAACTGAAGGAGCTTTCAAATAGGAATGCACTTGAACTGGACCAACACTAAGGATGAGACAGGACAATGCACATCTCTATGGATGCCTGTAAGGCAGAGGCCACAAGACAAGGTGAGCACTGCTCACCTCCTCCGCCCCAGCCCAG
>NW_006798376.1:3209281-3215462 GCF_000442215.2 Lipotes vexillifer | reverse complement strand
GTAGGGAAAAAGGATATTTAATATTTAAAAAGGATATTAAATATTTAATTTAAATTAAATATTTCTGACTAGCAATCTGACTTAAGTTTACTTGTTCTTAAAGTACTCCTTTTATAAGAATGTCATAGGTATAATAAGGGAAAGGTATGATATGAAATGTTAAGGATACACAGGAATCAAGAAAAGACAGAGATTTTTTTGTTTCCAGCAATGATGGTCTAGGTTATACAGTCCTATCCTTCATAAAAACAAATTTAAAGTGCAGGCTATAATATACAATAATCTAATTAGAAACATCAAATACCCGAGAAGACAGTAAGGAACTACCAGGCCAAAATCTGCGGGAGAGCAAGAATCTAAGAGGTAAACAAGCAGGGAGGCACTTTTGCCCTGATAAGGGGCAGATGTGCATGGATTTTGACAGCCTCACAGGGGAGGTGAAACAGAAATTGAAGACTAGAATGTACCCAAGTGGGGAGAATACAAAGGCCTTTGTCTACACTAAGCTGAGTTTCCCCAAGAGTCACCCCCTAAAAATAAGAGTGAACCAGAATTAACCCACTTCCCACCCCGAAAGACTGCAGGGACAATGGCCTTGACATGGGAAGTGTACATAAGGAGGCACACGGGGGTAGTCCATGAGGACTTGTACTCACCAGCTGGTCCCTGTGTGCAAAACTACAGCTCAAATCCACATCACCTGGGTGGTCTAAAAAACTTTAAGTGGTAAGTTTCGGTCAAAGTGGTGCCAGACTAGTAGTGCCACCAGGCACCTGGCAGAAACAAAAGCAAATCCTCCAGGGGGTTGGCAGGGTGGGGGGAAGTCCATTCATCCTAAGCCTCAAAGAATCCCTACAGGTAATTTTTCAGTGGTAATGATGAATATCCAGGCAAAAATAAGCAAGCACACAAGAGCAGACAGGTAAGAGGGGAATGGGGGAAATCTAAGCAAAACAGAGATGCTAAAAACAAATTCATTCACTAATGAATTCTGCAGCCTTTTATACAAAAAATATTTATGGAGCACCTACTCAGTGCCAGGCTCTAGGCAAAGTTGCTGGGGACAGGTGCCATTTCACCTGTCGGATGAGCAAATCACCTAAGGGATGAAAGGTTAGTTGAAATGCCATTATATTTATGTTTACTTACTTTTAGTTTCTGTGTTTTCCAAAGACTTCCAAACACAGAGATGAGCGCCCATTACTATTTAGTGACAGGTTTTGAAATAAACAGTAATCTCCTAGGACTGAAATTGACATCACTGATTCCTTTCTCAGACTCTCATTCCCTAAAGGTTCCATGTTTGAGTTCAGCCTAATTATCCCCTAGAGATCTCTGTGCCAGAGAGCCACAGGCATTAACAGGAAGACAAAGTGCTGAAAGATAAAGATAACTATCTCAGAGATAAAAAACTCAAGAGTTAATGATATTTATCTTTAATGGTAAAAGTCCAAAGAGATGATCATGGAATAACAGCATGAACAGACAACATTAATTTTAAGATAGATCTGGAAACAGCTGAAGGCACAGGAAGGGTGAAGAGAAATTAATCTAAAATTTACTTATATATAGATTGCCTTTCTTGGCCAAGGTTGTTGGCAAAATCTTGCTGATTATTTGGGTTACTCTGGTATGTCCACACTAATTATCAACCTTTGTCTTCTATTTTTTTAGCTTTTTACAATTAGAATTCAAATCATCACCTCTATACTTCTTTATTTGTTTGCTTTTCTTAAATATTCTTATGGTTGTCATTTACTGAGCCTTTGGAATGGTCTGAGTCAGTGCTTTCTTCTCCTTGCTGGGCAAACCAAGACAGTAATGGTGTAATAAAAATAATAACAGTACTGCATATGGGCCTAGAACTGAGCAAGACAGTTTTTAGGAGTTATTTACTCCTCACAACAATTGTGAGGGATAAGTCATTACAGACGAGGAAATTTATGGGCCAGAGAAATAGAGGGAGCAGAAGCAGGGGCTTCAAAGTTGGACAAACTTGAATTTAAATGCTGACCTGCTCCTGGCATTTCTCCTCCCCTAGAGGTGAGGCTCGATTTTCTGGGGTGAAGGCTGCTGTGAGGATGAAATGAAATACAGCACAGCTTAGGGCCAGGACTCTGGGAAGTATTTGTTTTTCCTTCCTTCCAATGGTTGCTCATATGGAAATTCATGTCTTGTCTTACACAGCATCTTCAAATGGTTTTGTTTTTTTTTTTCGGTACGCAGGCCTCTCACTGCTGTGGCCTCTCCCGTTGCGGAGCACAGGCTCTGGACGCACAGGCCCAGTGGCCATGGCTCACGGGCCCAGCCGCTCCGCGGCATGTGGGATCTTCCCGGACTGGGGCACGAACCCGTGTCCCCTGCATCGGCAGGCGGACTCTCAACCACTGCACCACCAGGGAAGCCCTTCAAATAGTTTTAAAAGTAGCTACCTCCAGGAAAATAATGGAATATTGTACAGAGTTTTTAAAATAATCAAAAGGTGGATAATCACTTCCATTTAGGGAGAGCTTTAACTTTTCAGTAGCCCTTCACTCCCTTCCAAACACTGGCTTGTTTGACCCTTTGGAAAATCTTTTAATATCTCAGTTGACTTTTTTAGATTGGTTGTCTCCAGGACATAACATTGTCTGTGGGCCCTGAAAAATGCTAATCCAGGACATGATGCAAGAAGAAAGGACCAGGCCTTTGCCTTTCTTTCCAGTCCTCTGGCTGCAGTCTGCCTCCTTCCTTCTCCTGGGATCTATGTGTGTGTCGACGGGATGGGAGGTGGCCAGGGTTGGAAGTAAATCAAGGGTGGGAGGGAGGGCTGTGACACGTAGCTGTCTTTGGTTGCCATGGTAAGGATGCCTAACACAGGAGGAATGTGCTACCTTCCCTTATAAAAGAAACTTTCCTTTTTTATTTTTCTCAAGCTTGTGAGAAAATCATCCTACCTTCTCACATTTAAACCAAAACTACCTACTCCTCTAACAGTGGTCTGAACTAAAAGGCTATATTCATCCAGAGAGTGTGGCTAAAAAAACCCCGGGAAAGATGTATTCACCCCAGTATCCTGGCTGGCACACAGTAGGGGCTCAACAAATATTTGGAGTTACTGCAGTACCTGGGGTGTGAATTGATCATCCTCTTTTGACAATAGAGAACATAATGTAATGATTTCTGCGAGTCCCTAAAAAGATCAGCCCAGCCTCACTTCCAGGAAACCTTCCTAGATCAGCAAGACTCACTTCTCAAATAATTGATTAGTTTAGAGGTCACACATGTGGACAGATTTTGTTTTGGCTTGCAAAGTTTCAAAACACATTTTGAGTTAACATTTAAAGCTTGAGAGATTTCATATGCATTTACAGCTGACTTGCTTTACCCAATAGTATCTATCCGCCCCTTTGGGGAACTTGTGCTGGTGCCCTGGATTATAATCATGTTGGCCAAATAAAAGTTCACAAGTCCTGCTAGCTGTTTCAGGTGTTAATTTCATCCTATGCAGAACACACACACACACACACACACACCTCCAAACAAAAACGAGAAGGTTCCAAATGTGTAAATACAAAAACCAAACCCTCCGGCCCTCAAATTTCTCACTTTCTCTGTGCAGTTGCCGCGATCAGTGTGTAAAACCCCCGTTTTCAAACCTTTCACTTCACAGGCTCTTGCTGACTGGAGGCATGAAGGGGAAAGACCACCTGTCCCTTCATTACTAATGCTTGACAAAGCAACCCCATTGGGAAGGAATTCTTGATGTAAGCAAGGAGGTAAGAATTAAAACCTCACTGATATAAAAGGCTACTAAGTGCCACAGCAGGTTGTCATTTAGAAGATACCCTTGAGAATTTTACAGAAATTAATAAAATTAAATAGGAATAAACCACAAGTGATTTGCATTTAACAATATTTTCAAATATAATACTGAGAGTCTCTTCACTTTAAAATCGCTCCTATAAAAGGCAACTGGACCCCGACCATTCTCCCTTCTCAAGTTGATGCCGCCTTCCCCCGGGATCTTCCTGAGGGTCCAGTGAAACCAGAGCCCCCATTCCCTTCCCCTTGTTGCTGAAGTCCACACTTCTGGCCCCTGCATGGCCCCTCCACTCCCCTTCCCCAATTCATGTTTTTTTCACCTCTCCCGCCGCCTGCCACAAATACACCTCAAAGATATTTCAGTAATAAGTATTATATGATAATAGTAATAAACATTTATTTATTGATCACCTACTATGTGCCAAGCGCAAGTCTAACTGTTTGAGAGAGGTCAGCCCATTCCCTAACCACCATAATCATCTGAGGCTTGTAGTGTGGTAGTGAAAAGATGAGTGCTCAGCAGTCAGACTGCTGGCTGGGATCTGAACAAGGCTTGCAGACCACCCCTGGTGTGGCCCAAATGGTGGCTACAAGGCTGTTTCCGACTCTAAGAGTCTATGATCACTGCTGCCATGTTTAAGGATGCAAATTTTATAGGAGCCCCTATCACTAAGTGGGAAAGAAACTTTTCGAGGAACCCTCTATTTCCCACAGTGGGATGGCCCAGATTAATCCTGGATAAAATTGAGCCTCCTGAAAACAGTCCCCTCATCTCACTCCACCAAGCTGAGGGGCCCCCCATGACTGAACCTGAGGTGCCACCCGATTCCAACAGGGAGCTGAATCAAGCTAGAGTCCTGCCAGTGTAGATATGCAATTTCCTCCCTTACGTCTAGATTGTCGTAGTTTCCTTTATGAATGTCTGTCATGAAAGTCCACTCCAAGGAGTTTCCGTGGACAAAACCCCAATGACTCACTGACGTGTGCCCCGCGACCAAAGCTGGCAGGACGGAGTTCCCTCAGCCCACCACCCGCTGGACCCGCGCGAAGCTCATTCAGAAGAAAAGATGGGTCTGGAAAAGCTCTTGGAGAAGAAAGGAAATTTCCCATCTCTCGTCCTTTCTCTTAACTGGGACCCACTCTGCCAGCTCCGGAGGTCTGTCCCGGCCGTGACGGCCCCACGGGGCGCAGGTTCCCAGAGGCGCGGGGCGGGGAGGGGCTGCCCGACAAGGGCTGCCCCGAGAGTCCCGGCCGAGCCTCGCCCTCCTGCTTCCCTCCTCCTCCTCTTCCTCCCCCCCGCGCCCCAGCCTCGGCGCCGGGGCTGCTCGCCTCCGAGCGTCCCGGGGTTGGAGCGGAGTAGGAAGGCAGGAGACTCGAAGCCTACCGTCTTCTGTTTCTTGACCCCGGACGACATGCTGGCTGGCTGCGGCGGTGCCCTGCGCGCTGGAACTCGGAGCCCAGCTCCTGGGAGCGGAAGCGCTAGGACGCTCCGTGGTGGCGGCGGCAGTGGCTACTGCCGGACTCCCGAGAAGGGGGTATAAAAAGGCTCCACAGACACGTCGCACTTCCCTTGACCAGCCCCCTCCCTCTCCCCCTCTCCCTCCTCCCGCCGTGCTCCTCTCCGCCCCTTCGGCTCCGCCAGCAGCGCCCAACCCAGGGGACCCGGCCGCCTCCTGGGCGGGGTCCCGGGCCCGGCCCCCTACGCCCCGGAGCGGCTCCGCCAGCCAGGGGCTCGGACGGACACGCCCCGCGTGCAGTCGGAGGTCAAGTTCGCTCTCCGCGTTCCCACTCCCAGTGGCTGCCTGAGCTTCCCCCACCTCCCACCCCCGCGCCTCTCCAAGGAAGGCTTCCTGCCTCTGTGACCTGCTTGAAACCGCCAAGCTTGTCGGCATGGTCCTTAGTGGGCACCGATGCCCAGCTTGTCTTCATTTGCAGTAATAACAGCGACGGTTGGCATTTTTTGGTCCTCTCTCTGCACTCTGCTGACCTTTGCCTTCAGCCTCCTGTGGCCCCTGACCCAGGCATTGAGTCCTACTTTCTCCCATGAAGCAGTTGAGGCTTTCAAACTTTCTCAAGATTATCTCCCAAGTGAGGGGATTCAAACCCAGGCCGTCAGCCTCCACAGTCCAGGCTTTCTACACCAGCATCAGCATCGATGATGATGATGATGATGGTGATCAAGGAGAAGAAGAAGAAAGGCTTCCCCGGTGGCGCAGTGGTTGAGAGTCCGCCTGCCGATGCAGGGGACACGGGTTCGTGCCCCGGTCCGGGAGGATCCCGCGTGCCGCGGAGCGGCTGGGCCCGTGAGCCATGGCCGCTGAGCTTGCGCTCCGCAACGGGAGAGGCCGCAACAGTGAGAGGCCCGCGTACCGCAAAA
>NW_006798376.1:3159010-3206734 GCF_000442215.2 Lipotes vexillifer | reverse complement strand
GGGCCGCTGACCTTGCGCCCCGCAACGGGAGAGGCCGCAACAGTGAGAGGCCCGCGTACCGCAAAAAAAAAAAAAAAGAAGAAGAATTCAGGAGGCGCAGCGCCTACCTGCACCTTATGCACCATTCACGGGACTAAGGGGTTTACATGCATTCGCTCCTTTGGAGCTCACAGTATTTTCCTCCTGTTACAGATGCGCCAGCTGAGGCACTGCTCCGACTCACAAAGTTGAGTAGGCAAGGCCAGCCCGGGAAAATGGTCAGTAGTAGCCCAGCCACTTGTTTCAGTCCATCCCCCAAAGCATTCCTATAGTACTTCCGTGTGTTCAGCAACCAGGATGGGCCCTGAGGCAAAAAAGTGGCTGGGAGGCCCAAGTTGACAAGGCTTATGGACTACACCTTAGGGCTCCAAGGTTTTATCAGAGGGCAACTCTTTTAAAAAACTCAAATGTCTGGGACAAGCAAAAGTAAGGAAGGAGAAGCTATGGTTAGTGACAGCACCTTGAGGGCAGTCACAAGGCCTCACACCCCTCTGTACCTTAATTCCTTGCACAATGCGACAAACAGATCAATAGGGTAGTACTGACAAAAGAACCATGAAGATGCCCAAGGGCCACACTGCCCATTCCAACTTTGGTCTTCCTTCTGTGAAAAGGCTGAAGTGATAGCCTAAGGAAGTGAGGATTGGAACTTTTCTTTCATATCTAAGTGTATTTCTGGAAGACTGCCAGAAATACAAGATCTGAATATTCATTCATTGATTGCCTTTCTCCATGGGAAGGTGGGAAAAAAGTAAATCAGGAGTCAGAAACTTAAAAGGCAGCCTACATGTTTGTCCAGTCTTGAAATATCAGTATATTTATTTTCTTACTCATTTGGAGTAAGCTGCCACCACTCCCTTCAGATATGAGCAGCTAGAGGGCAAATGCCGGGTTTGAGTTTCTGTTCTGCACACAAACTAGCATGTTTTGAATTTTGGGGGTTTAAACAGTAACATCCCATTCTAATTTTATTGGAAAAATCCACTTGTATCAGTTCCAACCATATTTTGAACCCTGCCAGATCCTGCCTTAAAAGAAAAGGTAAATTAAGTGTTGGTAGAGAAAGAGTAATTTGCATGATTGTTTTTTTTCATATCGCCTCTTTAAAAGCTGAAACAGAAGGACGTTAAGGGCAAATCCATAAGGGCAACTTCCTGGAAAAGAAATATATGACTGTTTAGACCTGGGGGAGGTTTTGCGATCGTTTGTCCAGTTTCCCTGTCCCTGTATTTCACAGATGGGCAATGCAAAACTGGTGCTGAGAGAGGGGAGGTAATCTGACCCTCCTCACTAGTTAGGGGCGGTGCTGAGACTCAAACCCAGGTCAGTCAGCTCCCCAGATGCAGTGAATCACTCAGCCTCTAGTTCAGCTACTTCCAAACCCCCATGATAATTGCAAACTGGACTGTTTATCTTGTTTTAGATTTAATTAATTCTCAAACAGTACTTTGGAACAGATATTCTTTCATTACTTCCAAAGACGTGTGAAATAGGAGGCCTCAGCTCCCTTGGACTCAAACTGCGATGTTTAAGATCCCTTAACTTCACAGATCATCAGTTTAGTTGTAATTCAGCATGGCAACTCACTGAAAAGTAAAATAATCTTTCTTTTTTATTTTCCCAGGGTCTTTCTTTTAAAGGTGACGTTTGGAATTCTTTTTCCTCTCACTACCCTCTTACTCCTAGGAGAGGACATTCCTTCTGAAAAGATATGAGCAACTAGCAGCTTAATTTTTTTTTTTTTTTTTTTTTTGTGATATGTGGGCCTCTCACTGTCGTGGCCTCTCCCGTTGCCGGACGCGCAAGCTCAGCAGCCATGGCTCACGGCCCCAGCCGCTCCGCGGCATGTGGGATCCTCCCAGACCGGGGCACGAACCCGTATCCCCTGCACCGGCAGGCGGACTCTCAACCACTGCGCCACCAGGGAGGCCCTTAATTTTTGTTTTTTGTCTTTTGTTTTTCTTTCGGTACGCGGGCCTCTCACTGTTGTGGCCTCTCCCGTTGCGGAGCACATGCTCCGGATGCGCAGGCTCAGCGGCCATGGTTCACGGGCCCAGCCGCTCCGTGGCACGTGGGACCTTTCCGGACCGGGGCACGAACCCGTGTCCCCTGCATCGGCAGGCACACTCTCAACCACTGCGCCACCAGGGAAGCCCAGCAGCTTAATTTTTGAAGTCTATGAATCTAGCACATCAGAACTGGGAGGAGACTCATTTAGGGGAAGGAAGGAAGGGTTGAGATCTGTTCAGTCATCTGGACACACTCTCCATAACTTTCTCAGTAGTGTTTCCTCTGAGACTCCACTGTAAGACACTGTGGCCTGCACTGTACTAATTTACAATCCTTGATACTACTCGCAACATTTGCATGAGGGTTTCAAAATTTTCTTCCTGTTTTTCTTTTGTTTTCTTCCTTCCAGGAATTGGTTCAGCTATAATAACTAACTTAATAAGGTGGTGATTACTACTTGGTCCTTTCGTTGTTTAGAAAAAATGGAGTCAGCTTCCCCAAATAAACAGGGAAACACATATACAAAGAATGACGGTGTTGGTGAGATGTTTATGCCGCAGGTTACCCAATACACTTTAGGGAGGCTCATCACATTTTGGGGAATCTAGTTTGGAGGCATCTTCCCTGGATTGGCCGTTCCAAAGGAATGCAGTTGCATTGCCCCCTAGTGGCTGTAATTCATAAAAGGGACCTAATTGTTGAAACCCCGTGTACAGAAATAAGTGTAGCAGTTCCTTGGGTCAAGAAGTCCTTAGAGAAAGTCCTCTAGGATTCAAATATTCTTCCCATTCTCAGGCACAGGTACTACCAAGACAAGCAAGACATGGTCCCGGCCTTCAAGAAACAATCTAGTGAAGGAGACGGTCTCTTCCTCCCAACCCCACCCCAGTACATTACAATATATTACTGGGACAGGTAAAAATGATACACGTATACCTTAGACATTTTATTTTGGCTTAAACACATGCACTTCACTAATCTTTGATGTAGGGCTAAAGGCTTCTCTTGTGGTATGGGTACACTGGTGGGAGTTCCAAAAACCACTTTCATAGGCAACTTCAACAAGTTCCAGTTTTAAATTTTATAGAGTTAAAAATTAAGGGTCTTTCCAAAGCATCCATCTATTCTCATGGAAAACACAACTCTTTTTTCCCACTCATATGCTATTCACTTAAGTCACATCTAACTAAATTACTTAGTTACACTAATAGGTACAAGTGGCTTATATAAATAGGTTTGGAAATAAACACAATGGATCTCAGTAAGCATCCAGCATAGGGAGTGGAGGTGCTAAAGTGTGTGGGCATGCCATTGTGTCCTACTGTCAAAGAACACTGAGTGTGCTGTGGGTATCAGTCATTATCTTTTCCAGAAGAAATGGAGAGCGTGTATTAAACTGGCCAGTCAGTTAAAAGGAAGGATCTTGTGGAAGCACAGAGTTCAACTTTGAAAGGAGGGAGAGTGGAGAGAGATGTCAGGTTTTTCCTTGGGGAATATGATACATAAACTAAGACTTGAAAGAAGGGTAGGGTTCTGCCAGCCTTCCCCTCCCCAGAGTGAGGGTATGTGTAAATTCAAAGACGTAAAGGCAGAGAGCCGCATGAAATAGCACGGTATGTTCAGAAAATTATAACTATCTGTATTGCTGAGTTTAGGAGATACAATGGAAGAGTGGGGGAAGGTTGAAGACTGTAATAGAGGACGTGCCATGTACAATCAGGCAGCGACGTGATTTTGCATGTTCTCTTTATGCTCATCGGGGTGCATTAGCCATGTGGCTGGCTTTGTATTTACTCATTAGTCATAGAGACATTTGCTGTGTCCAAAGATGAGAAGTCACCATCCTGAGGTGACGGAGATGGATACGTACACAAACAATTCCAAGGGAATGTGATTAAGTGCCAGAATAAAGGGATATTTGAAGTTATAGGGAAAGCGCGCACACACACACACACGTGATGACTACGAAGAGATTCCAATGGGTGGTGATAATTTAACCTGCGTTCAAGGATAAAAGAAAGCTAGATAGGAGAGTGGTCTGTGACCCTACTGATGGTCCAGGCTGCCTGGACTGATGTTCCCAGCTGCATGAAGCATTCACTTCCTACCCCGGTATCCCCTGTGCCTCCTTCAAGTGCCTCAGCCTGTCACTGAAGACCCAGGTGGAGCAGAGACAAGCTGCTGACAGCCAGATTGCACAACTCCGACTCAATCACCAAAAGGCTGCCCACAGAACTTAGGCAACCAGAGGAAAAGCCTACACTTCCAGGCAGAAGTAACGCTCCTCTGCCATTTCTCCGGTGGAATCCAGTACATAGTTTTTTGTCTACTCTTTGTATTAGTTTAAAAAGAAGTACATTTATTAGTATGTGCACACATTTTGCAAAATAGAAACATTTAGGGTATTTAGGAAAATTCACTCAAAAATTCAACAAACCTCAGTGGAAACAAGTTGCATTTGTTTAATGGCAGGCAAATCAATTACTCGAGTCTATTAATTGGCTGCATTTTCAGTCTTCAACAGGTTCTTTTTTTTTTTTTTTTTTTTTTTTTTTTTTTTTTTGGGGTGCGTGGGCCTCTCACTGTTGTGGCCTCTCCCGTTGCGGAGCGCAAGCTCAGCGGCCATGGCTCACGGGCCCAGCCGCTCCGCGGCATGTGGGATCTTCCTGGACCAGGGCACGAACCCGTGTCCCCTGCATCGGCAGGTGGACTCTCAACCACTGCACCACCAGGAAAGCCCAACAGGTTCTTTTTAAAGATGTTTAGCAAGGTGGAAGATAACTTGATCTATGTCACTTAGAGCCTTTAAATTATTAGAAAAATATCCAACTAAACTTAAATTATTTAACTATTAACTATTGAATTAACAAATTATTTAACTTAAATTTAAATTATTAGAAAAATCCAACTAAACTTAGTAGATTTTAAGACAATATTTTTAAGGAAGGAAGAAGAGAAGGAATAAAGGAAAGAAAGAGGGAAAAACAAAGAAGAAAGAGGGCTTCCCTGGTGGCGCAGTGGTTGAGAGTCCGCCTGCCGATGTAGGGGACATGGAGTTTGTGCCCCAGTCTGGGAAGATCCCACATGAAAAAAAAAAAAAAGAAAGAAAGAAATGGAAATCGTGATATTTGGCCTAAAACTGAGAAAATATCACAAAACATGACATATTCCAAGAAATTAGAGTTATAATTTGAGAAATTTGGCTATAATTGTAGAAGGACAGAAATGTTTCATTTAGAAACAACTTATATGGGGTTACATGGTAAGTGTTCTCAACATAACTGAGAAATATGGTGATGTAATAAATTAATATTATAATTATTAGGGAATATCATAGATACCAAAAATGGATGGCTAGTTTGCAAAGAACTGGAATATAATATGTTGAACATAATTTATTAGTGGGTCCCAAACCTTCTGGAAGGGTTTTATTATAAATTTGGGCAGTCACATCATAGGAAGATAAGCAGTAAAAAAAAAAAAAATCAATATAATCTCTCTCGCTCTTTCCATCTCTTTTAGATAAAAGTATAAAAATCCTTAACAGTCACCAACTTATGAGCCTCAGGCCTCCTGAAAGTATTATAAGAAAGTTTTTATGGATGCTAAGCATTTTCTTAAAACGTAATAATTCTACATATATATTTCTATTTTTCAAATGTATTTAAGTGCTGCAGTGAAGAATAAAACGCACAATGTTATCAAATTCATTTCCTGACCTTCATATAATATTTTTAATAATCAAATACTAAAAGCACAACTATAATCATAGGGGTAATCTTAGGCTCCTAAAGATAAATGGGGCAACAGTCCCATTATAATAAAATCATAAATATTGGCCCAAATTATTAATATGCACTGCTGAAACAAACTTAGGCTTGAATCTTGAAATCCCCCTATTCTTAAAACACTGTCTTTTCTTCATTAAATCCAGCCCCTACACACACTTGTTTTTCTTATCTTCACTTTTAGTTTAGAAAGAAAATTCTGCTCTGAACAGGGGGAAGTTCTTTTGAAGCCCCAGTGGCTCTCAAACTTCACTGTATATTATAACCATCTGAGGACACCACACACCTGACTCATTAAATCAAAATCTGGGGGTGGGTCCCAGGCACCAGAAGTTTTCAAAGTTTGACTTTAAGAGAATCATTGGTTCTCAAAAGTGAGGCTGCATCAAGATTACTTGTGTGAAATTACAGACTGCTACCCCTCCCCCATGCCCAGAGTTTCTCACCCTGGCGGTGTAGCGTCGATTGCATTTCCAACCAATTTCCAGGTGATGCTGATGCTGCTAATCCAGGGACCATGTTCTGCAGATCATTGCCTTAAATATAGGTCTTCCAACTCACCCGTATGTTTTAATTTTTTTATAGGAAATTTTGAAAGTAAGTAGAAAGAGAAGAAAAGGGTGTGTTGGGGAGATAACCTTGGATAATATTCTTAAAAATCATCCCACTACAGTGAATAAAATGTCTTACAGGATTAACAAAGAAGGAAATAGACTTTACCAGGAATTCTCAACTCTGACTAATCATTAAAATCACATTGGAAGCTTTAAAAAAAAAAATTCAGGTTCCTGGACTTCCCTCTCTCCCTCTCAATCTACAGATCTCTGGGATGGGGCCCGCTCTGAATATGTTAAACCCTGGGGGTGATTCCACTTTGCAGCCAGGTAGGGAACCACTAATCTAGCCCACCGGTGCACAAAATTTACATTTATAAAAACACACATTCCTGAATCCCATCCTGGGAATTCTTCCATAAGATCACTTAGTTCTAATTCTGGTTGAGGGGTTTTAATTAGGCCTCAGAGCTTTTCTCCCAGATGCTTTGTTTATTCAGAGCTCTTTCTTTTTCTTAAGGGCTTTAGGCTTTAAAACTGGGGGAAAACCCCAGTTATATTTTCTACTTTCCATCCTGAGCCCAGAATGGTCTTGCGCGACTGGTAGAGAACCAGGATAGGGGAATATTAGGTATAAAAATCAGTTAATATTTTGAAAATATTGTCCCACCGTATCATTTTTTCTAACATTACTTATTGAAAAATCTATCCTTTCTTCTACTAGTGTGTGGTGCTTCCTCCGTGATGCAAAATGTTAGCTGGCAGGGGTGTCCCCTTGCAATTGTTGAGTAATAAATCCTTATGATTCTCCACCAGGGAGCCACTATGAGAAGGAGATCAGTTATAAATTATAACTTGGAACTTTTTTGGTCATTTGTTCTTCCAGACTAATTACTAAATTATTTTATTAAGCCTCCCTGCCCTGCTCCCTAAAACTGTATAGGGCTTCTATTGAATTGTTAATAAATAAATTATGCATTAATTTGGGAAGAATTGATACAACGGTCAAGTTTCTTCTCTAGCACATGGTGTCTCATCTATTTAGGCTTCTTGAATCTCACACATGGAGTAAAGTAATTCCTATGGAATTATAAAGGAAATTTCCCACCCTACCCCCTTCTATTATTCTTGTCTGGGAGGAATGGTATGGATTATTACACTCGGTTACTTTTAAAAATTTAGTTATTTACTTAAAGTAAGAAAACAACATTCCTTTTTCCCCCTTACAAACATAATTCAGACCACACTTTGGGAACAAGGGACTTAAAGAATGAAATCAGAGCCCGGTTGAGGGATCCTTCTGGGGGAGTCAGGGGAGGGGGCAGTTGCTTCCAAGCGAGGTCAAGCCTGGAAAGGGCTCTTACCTGCAAATGGTCTTTCACCAGCTCTCTGAGCTGTGATACAAGGGTGGGTCAGCTCCATTAAAGAGATGTGTACAGGGCGCACCAAAAGAATCCAAGGCCGAAGTCAGACCTAGGCTGAGGGAGGAGGGGACTGGGAGTGGCTGCTAATGGGCATGGGGTTTCTTTGCGGGGCGTGAAAATGTCCTAAAATTAGAAATTGGTGATGGTAGCACAACTCTGTGGTGATTGTACTAATAACATTGAATTGTATAATACATTTGATGGTATGTAAATTATATCTCAACAAAACTGTTACTTTTAGAAAAGGTATATCACCATACACTTACCACGTGACCTAGCAATCCCATTCCTAAGGTTTCACACAGAAGAAATGAAAATTTATGTTCACACCAAAACTTGTACATGAATGTTTATAGCAGCCTTATTCATAATCACCCCAAACTGGGAACCATCTAGCTACCTTTCAAATGGTGAATGAATAAATTGGTGAATGGATGTACTACATTTTAGTGGTGCATCCATACGATGGGATAGTACTCAGCAATGAAAAGGAAGAAACTACTGATTCATAAAACAACATACATAGGGGGATCTCAAAAATATTTTGCTAACTGAAAAAAGCCAGACCCTCCCCGCCGCCAATATTTCATGATTCTGCTTAAATGACATTTTGGAAAAGACAAGACTCCAGAGTTTAAATAACAGATCAGTGGTTGACAGGGGCTGAGGCTGGGAGAAGAGTATGATTTCTAACGGGCAGTACGGGTGGGTTTGGGGGGCAATGGAACTTTTCTAATAGTTCTGTCCCATGACTGTGGAGGCAGATACCTGACTGGGCATTTGTCAAACCTATGGAACTGTATACTGCAAAGAGTAAATTTTACTGAATGTGAACTAAAAACAAACAAAAAAACTGTATGTGGGGGAAATCCAAAATAAAATACAAATGGTAAAATATGAACATAAATGTGTTATAAATGAATAACATGACCACACTGAAGACCGTGGCAAAGCACTAACCTATGTTACATTAGAAAAGAGTATTTTGACTGCCCACTGGAAAGCTAAAGACAAAAAGAACTGTATGCAAACACCGTTCTCTAGTTTGTAAATTTGTTTCTCACAGGGATATGGGTTAGCAATTCTGAGACTATTTTATATGTGTATTAAGTTTGAACAAATAGGTAAATATATTATGGGTAATAAGAGCCAGCTTTCTCACTGTCAGTGAAAAAAATTACAAATGAGGAGCCGGGAAAGCTAGGATGAACCTGCTAGGGTTGGGGTGGAATCTGAGATATTAGCATGAACTCACAGGCTTTTAATATATATACAGATAGGTAGATATAGAAATATAGATATGTGTATATAAATGTGTTAGTATACATGCTTATATTTCCTAGCTCTGTCCACTGAGAGGGTCTAAAAGCAATGGCATTACAGTAGCAATGAGTACACCTAGTGCCCAGATCTTGATTTCTAAATAATCATTCTCCAATAAAAGGAACCAGGGCTCCTTGGAGAAGCGGTTGAATCCAGAGCTGAGGCAGAAAGTATACAAAATGAGGCTGGAGCATCTTGTGGTGCCAGAAAGTAAGGAAGTGTTAAAAGAAGAACAGAAAGAAGGAAAGAAAGGAGAGGGAAGGAAGGGAGGAAGGGAGGGGGGAAAGAAGGAAGGAAGGAAGGAGGGAGAAAGAAAGAAAGAGAGAGAGGGAGGGAGGGAGGGAAGGAGGGAGACAGAAAAGGGCATGTTAAAAACACATGGGAACCACTTGATAGAACTCCTAATGGACAAAGCTGGAACAATTTGAGCCACAAAATCTATAATGATAGTGTTAGATTATAACTCATAGGAAAAAATAAATATCTAAGAGCCCATACTAACATAAATAAATTATTGGATAAGTAAATGGGGGAGAAGAGGCAAACCTTTCTTTCAGAGAGATTCCAAACAATAAATGTATAAAGAATGAAGGAAATAGTAAATCACCATTGGAACATCACAATAATAATTGTTGCAGACAAATCCACCAATGAATGCTTAAATTAGTGTTTGGAAATTCAAGGGGAAAATAAGATATTTGTATAGTCTCAAAGTTTACATCCCAAGATATTTATTAATGAAAAAGGGGAAAAATTAGTAATTTTACAGTGGACAAATCCAGTAGACACCAGTTTAACCATATGATCTAGGTTATCATAACAAGCAATAAAACATCAACATCGTGTACCTCCTCATCTGATGCAGTGAAAAGGGCATATTGCTTCTGTGGTATTCTTGCTAAAAATCCATAATCTCAGTCTAATGAGGAAACATCAGACAAACACAATTGAGACCATTCTACAAAATAACTGATCAGTACTCTTCTAAAGGGTCAAGGTCATGAATGACAAGGACAAACTGAGGAACCATCACAGATTGAAGGAGACTAAGGAGATGTGTTGGACAGACTTCAAGGTGGCCCCAATAGTTTTCCCTCTGGTATTTATGCCTTTGTGTAATCCCCTCCCCTTGAGTGTGGGCAGGACCTGTGACTTATTTCTAACCAGTGGAATGTGGTAAAAGTGATGGGAGGTATGTGATTCTGGCTACGTCCCTGTGATTATATACAAATGCAGCCTCTGTCTTGCAATGGCGACTCTCTATATTTTTCTGGCTTTGAAGCAGCCAGCTGCCATGAATCCTACAACCACAAGAAAATGAATTCTGCTAACAACTTGAGGGAGTTGAGAAGAGGATTCTTTCCCAGTTGAACCTCCAGATAAGAACCCAGGCCTTAACGATACCTTAACTGCAGCCTTGTGAGACTCTAAGCAGAGACCCAGCTAAGCCATGACTCCTATAAGCAGCCTGTGAGGTAATAAATATGTGTTAAGTTACTAAATTTGTGGTAATTTGTTACACAGTATAGGACACCTATACAGGAGCTATGACCAGTGAATGATATGTGGGATCCTCAATTGGATCCTGAAACACCAAAAGGACATTTGTCAAAAAACTAATGAAATCCTAATAAAGTCAATAGTTTTTGTACCAGTGTTAATTTCTTTTTTTCTTTTCTGTCTTTTCTTTTCTTTTGTGTGTGTGGCTTAAACAACAGAAATGTATTTTCTCACAGTTCTGGAAGCTGGAAAGGGCAAGATCAAGGTGCAATTTCTGGTGAGGGCTCTCTTCTTGGCTTCATACCGTGTCCTCACAGGGCTTTTCTTTGGGATGTGTGTGTGTGTGTGTGTGTGTGTGTGTGTGTGTGTGTGTGTGTGTGCGCACGCGCGCCTGTGTGTGTGTATGTAGAGTAGAGAGAGAGCTTTCTGGTCTCTTTCCCTCTGTCTCTGTCTGTCTCTCCTTTTATTTAGATATAACCAATGTTAATTTCTTAGTTCTGATAATTGTATTATGGTTATATAAGATAGTAACATTACAGGAAGCTGGGTGAGGAATATATGGGAACTCTCTGCACTAATTTTTACAATCTTTCTGTAAGTCTAAATTTATTTCAAAATTTAAAAATTAATAAAAGTGTATCAAATTTACAAGCTTTAGCACAGCAAAGGAAACCATAAACAAAATGAAAAGACAATCTACAGAATGGGAGAAAATATTTGCAAATGATGCGACCAACAAGGGCTTAATTTCTAACATATACAAACAGCTCATATAGCTCAACAACAAAAGAACAAACAACCCTATCCAAAAATGGGCAGAAGACCTAAATAGACATTTTGCCAAAGATATACAGATGGTCAACAGGCACATGAAGAGATGCTCAACTTCACTAATTATTAGAGAAATACAAATCAAAACTACAGTGAGGTATCACCTCACACCAGTCAGAATGGCCATCATTAAAAAGTCCACAGGACTTCCCCAGTGGCGCAGTGGTTAAGAACCCACCTGCCAATGCAGGGGACATGGTTTCGATCCCTGGTCAGGGAAGATCCCACATGCCGCAGAGCAACTAGGTCCGTGCACCACAACCACTGAGCCTGCACTCTAGAGCCCATGAGCCACAACTACTGAGCCTGCGTGCCACAACTACTGAAGCCTGTGTGCCTAGAGCCCATGCTGTGCAACAAGAGAAGGCACTGCAGTGAGAAGCCCGCTCACTGTGATGAAGAGTATCCCCCACTACTCTTGCAACTAGAGAAAGCCCATGTGCAGCAATGAAGACCCAACGCAGCCATAAATAAATAAATAAATAAATTTATATTTTTTAAAATGTCCACAAATAACAAATGCTGGAGAGGGTGTGAAGAAAAGGAAACCCTCCTACACTGTTGGTGGGAATGTAAGTTGGTACAGCCACTGTGGAAAACAGTATGAAGGTTCCTCAGAAAACTAAAATTAGAGCTACCATATGACCCAGCAATGCCACTCCTGGGCATATATTCAGACAAAACGATAATTCAAAAAGATACACGCACCCCTATGTTCATAGCAGCACTATTCACAATAGCCAAGACATGGAAACAACCTAAATGTCCATCGACAGACGAATGGATAAAGAAGATGTGGTACATACATACAATGGAATACTACTCCGCCATAAAGAAGAACAAAATAATGCCATTTGCAGCAACATGGCTGCAACTAGAGATGATCATACTAAGTGAAGTAAGTCAGAAAAATAAAGACAAACACCATATGATATCACTTATATGTGGAATCTAAAATATGACACAAATGAACCTATCTATGAAACAGAATCATAGACATAGAGAACAGACTGATGGTTGCCAAGGGGGAAGGCGCTGGAGGAGGGATGGAGTGGGAGGTTGGTGTTACCAGATGTAAGCTTTTATCTATGGAATGGATAAACAACAAGGTCCTACTGTATAGCACAGAGAACTATATTCAATATCCTATGATAAGCCATAATGAAAAATATACAAAAAAGAATGTATATATATATATGTATAACTAAATGACTTTGCTGTACAGCAGTAATTAACACAACATTGTAAATCATCTATACTTCAGTAAAAAATAATAATAATAAAAAGTGTATCACTAGCAGTATTCCTTGCTATCACTCTCTTGGTTAAGAGTCATATTTTATTTTGTTATTTGGAGTCTAAAATGAAAAGAAGAGGTAGAAAGAGACAAAAAAGAAAGAGGAATGATTAAAAAGCATGTGAGCATGTGACCATTTTTTAATGAGAAAGAGATATTATAATTGGAATTAATAGTGAAGGAGCATAAGGATGGCCCTCAGCTCTGCCCATGCTCAGAAAAAAGGACCATGTGGAAACTTTAGGTCCAACGTGCCTGCACACCCAGAACTGCACAGCCCGGGACAGGGCAGGCAACTGCTCCTGATTTGGAGAAGGCAAAAATTTAAATGTGAGACAGAGAGGAATTCAGTATTGGCAGCAGAAGTGGAAAGAAAAACCAAGAAAAGCCATTAAGCAGTTGCCAGGAAGCAATGGAATTCACAAGGAAGTAGAGGTTTGAGGTAAAGAAGCACAGACACTGTACAAGCACAGACCCAGAAAAACTGTCACAAGAATATCAGATTCTCTGGAGCAGGGAACAAAGGACCTCTGATGCCAGGCTGCTGGAGCTGCAGTGTGCATCTCAAAGAAATTCCGGGAGACTTTTCCATCACGCAGCAGACTCTCAGATCAGAAGCTCTGAATGCGAGCAAAGTGTCCTTTCACCTCAGCCCCACAAGACACCAATCAACTCCTACAAACATGACTAATTTTTAAGTTTAGTATTCATTATTAAAATTTTCACCATTATTATCTTAAATTTAGACTGGAAATCAGCAAAATATGGCCTACATATTTTTGTATGGCCCAAACTAGGAATGGCTTTTATAATTTAAAATAGTTGAATATAATCAAAAGAATAATAGCATTTTGCAATGTAAAAAATTATATGAGACTCAAATTTTGGTATATGTAAGTAAAGTTTTATTGAAACCCACCCACAGTCATTCACTTATATATTGTCTAGGTCTGCTTTTGACTATAATGGCAGAATGGAGTGGTTGCAACAGAGATTGTATAGCCTGTAAACCTAAAATATTTATTCTCTGATACTTTACAGAAAAAGGTTCCTGACTTCTGGTCTGGACAAACAAAGCAAGCCTTGATTATAGCATCTGCCCATTTCTATAGCCAAACAGACCCACCATCCTCAGCTGGGATTCCAGCCTCGACCTGTGCTCCCTCTTCACTCCATTGCCACGGCCTCAGTGGCTTGAAACAATAACATACTTCAGTTCTAACGGTTAGCAGTGCATCAGATCAGTATCTCAGATCCATGAAATTTCAAAGCAACTTACCCCTCTTTGCCTCTTGTGTAAATTGTTAACTCAGTTATAACTATACCTGCATTCCTTGTAATTTTATTTGCATGGTCCTTTCAGAAAAACAACCAGTTTTTTCAAATGTGGGGATTAGAACATTGAATTTTTTTTCTTTCTGGATGAAATATATCACTCTCACATATTCTAAGTTCTGAACAAAAGATATTTCCATATTTTTAAGTAGTTGAAAAGAATGGTATTATTTCAGACTTGCAGCATAAATACTGGATCACTCCATATTCAGAGTAAGCCTTATAGAAAAAACAGATGAGTGAAAGCACCCCAAGGAGTTGTGATATCAACAATATTCATTCCATCCCGAAATGTTACTGCATCATGAAGTGCAAAGAGGGCTTTAACAAAATGAGAATCTGGTCCTCCTATCTCAGTCAATTATTAAATGCTTTCCACCCATACTCACTACTCACTTCTCTGTTCACACTGGTATGTGAAATTTTTGTCTCCATTAAAATGAGCCAGCCATCTTGGGAATGTTTTCTGAATAGAACCAAAAGTAAAATGCTAATAAGTTGAACATGTATGTACCAGCAACATAAAAAGCACCTGTGTCTAATAGGAGCTCGAAATTATTATATCTAAAATCTTTAAACGCTATTCTAATCGGAAGCAATTATTTTACCTCATTTGTCACACGACAAGCTCAGTGATGTTGACTTAGGTAGCAGATTCACAACAGATACAAACATTCCCCAAAATGGTGGAGTTATGAGGGTCTCAAACTAATTCATAGGACATTTTCCAAGTAAGTATGGAAAAAAATCATCTGTGGGATTCTGTAAACTTCCCTGCCTAAAAAAAACATTCTCAAACTTAGTCCTACTTATCCATTCTATTCCTTAATCCGTTTGGCCATAGACACCTTTTTTCATATTAGAATTCTGATGAGAAAGCATTAGCTAAACACATTGATGGTCTAATTATTGGGTTTTTTTACAAATACAAATTCCCAAGGTGGTGCAAAAAAAGGGAGGTTGAGTTGTTAAGATTAATTTGTTGTTTTAGGCCCAACGCCCAGTTGGCTAAGTCATGACAATGAAGCTAATGCACATAGCACTTGACACTATCCTAAGTGCTGTACATATATATTAACTTACTTAACCTTCAGGACAACCAATAAAGCAGGTGATATTGCTATGTTCTTTGTTTTAGAAGAGGAAATGAGGCACAAAGAAGTTAAGTACCTACGTAAATGGCAGAGTCAGGATTCAAATCCAGAGAATCTGGCTATGCATGCAACCCCTCCCATGCCTGTGCATGAAATACTCTTTTTTTAAAAATTCTTTTCATTTATTTTATTTGTTATTTTTTGGCCATACCTCATGGCAAATGGGATCTTAGTTCCCCGACCAGGGATAGAACCCCCACCCCCTGTGTTGGAAGAGTGGAGTCTTAACCACTGGACCACAAGGGAAGTCCATGAAATACCCTTTTAATAAAAAGTATTAAAACAACAATGTTCACTACCTTGGAGTTGTTAGTAGAAAAGTCATTCTGCATAAGTGAAAAGAGGAACCTAAGTGGCTTTAGAGACTATCAATAATTTTTTATCTCAAAGCTTTAAAAGGTATTCTTTTAAAATTTTTTCAAGTGCCTCCAACAAGAAGAACTAACTCCCAGCTCCTGCATTATGTGTCCAGATAGACACCGGCTAGGGAAGGGGCATTTTTTTTTTTTTTTTTCTTTTTTTTGTGGTATGCGGGCCTCTCACTGTTGTGGCCTCTCCCGTTGCGGAGCACAGGCTCCGGACGCGCAGGCTCAGCGGCCATGGCTCACGGGCCTAGCCACTCCCTGGCATGCTGGGATCTTCCCGGACCGGGGCACGAACCCGTGTCCCCTGCATCGGCAGGCGGACTCTCAACCACTGCGCCACCAGGGAAGCCCAGGGGCATTTTTATTTACTAGCTTTGTTTGCATATGTTCATCTGGAGAACTTTTAAGACAACTTGTTCTCTTAAGTCGGTTTATGAGTCCTTGAAAATGTGTTCATAATGTCAGTTTGCTTAGCAAACCGTTTATTGGAGATGGTGTTTTTGCACTTATATCTTGAGCCCTGCCCAGGTTGAATAATCAGAAATCTCATATCAGCTGAGTCCAAAGGAAGAAGCTTGACTTCTATAGAAAAGCAGGCATCAGAGCCTTTTATTGACCAAACTGCTTTCCTTGCTAGCTTCCAGGGTACAGAGAATAAATTAAGCATTATTGTAAAATCATAAATCAACTCTCCTTCCTGGGAGAGTTCTTTAAAGATATTCCTAGAGATTCAACCAAAGCGCTGGAAAATGATAAAAACTCAGCAAACAAGAGTTCTTTTCAGGCTTGCCATTGCCTGTGGTAGGAGGGTAGGTGATTCGTCACTTACTTTTACTCCACAGTGAAAGGAACTTAAAATCCCTGGAGCTTCCCCAGCCGACATGGAGGGAGGGGCTGATGAAGTGGCAACTTGTTGCACTTGAGTTTGATGTAACCTAGTTGAGTCAGGAGGTTTGCAATGTGGTCTTGGCTGTGCCGTGAGACAGAAGCAAGGCTTAGAACAATCTCTTCCTTCTTTTTTTTTTTTTAACAACTTTTTGAAATATAATTCACATAGCATAAAATTCACCCATTCAAAGTGTACAATTCCATGGACTTTAGTATATTTACAGAGTTGTGCTGTACATCCATCACCAAAATCAAATTTAGAATATTTTCATTATCCCCCAAAGAAACCCTGCACTCGTTGGCCATCACCCCATAATTCCCCCATCCTCCGGTGGGCAACCACTAATCAACTTTTTATCTCTACAGATTTGCTTATTCTGGATATTTCATACAAATGGAGTCATAAAATATGTAGCCTTTTGAGTCTGGTTTCTTTCACTTAGCATAATATTTCAAGGTTCATCCATGTTGCAGCATGTATCAGTACCTCATTTCTTTTCATGGTTCCATTGTATGAAAATACCACTTTTTCTTTATCCATTATTGATGGACATTTGGGTAGTTTCCACCGTTTAGCCACTGTGAATGGTGCTGCTATGAACATTTATATGTGAGTTTTTGTGTAGACATATGTTTCCATTTCTCTTGGGTACATACCTAGGAGTGGAATTGCTAGGTCATATGCTAACTGTATGTTTAATGATTTGAGGAACTGCCAGACTGTTTTCTTAAGTGGCTGCATTGTTTTACATTCCCACCAACAAGGTATGAGTGTTCCAATTTCTCCATATCTTGGCTAACACTTGTTACTGTCCATCTTTTTTATTAGAGCCATGCCGGTGGGTGTGAAGGAGTATCTCGTTGTGGTTTTGCTTTGCATTTCCCTGATGGCTAACGATGTTGAACATCTTTTCATGTGCTTATTGGCCATTTGTATAACTTCTCTGGAGAACTTCCTATCCATCACATAGTTTTTATCTGCTTTGGTTTCCCCTCTCACGGGAAAGGTATTGCAATACAACACCTGTCACTGGCTTTGTTCACCTTGTTACAAAACACAACCTCTAGCAAATCATGGGAACAGATTTATAAAGCATATGAATCAGTCAATGATTACATGCATTATCAAAGTATTGATTTTAACAGAGTTCAAGACTTCAATAAAAACTTGAAGAGAGCTCAAAATCCATTGCAAATGGCTTGTCTTAGGTCTCATAGACTCTAAAGGGCCCATTTTAAACTTCAAGGCATTATTCTTGAGCCTATCACTCAGAACAAGGTCCAGTCACAGAATATCAGAGGAAGCGTTCCAAATAGATAGATCAATGAAATGGGATGGTCACATCATGTGACTCAGAGCCTTTCAAAACCCAAATTGGGTAACTGGCCATCACAATTTGCCTGGGAATGTCCTAATTTTAAGTCCTGGGAAGCCCTTTAGTCCTGGGTAAACCCAGTTGGTTAGTCACCCCAGAGCCACCCTCATACTCCCAGTTATGTAGGTAATAGAATTATAAATGAGGACACAGTAAAGAGCAGAGGCTACGTCTTTAGGCCTTGCTGGCAGCACCAGTTTGAATTCTGGACACATATTGTCTTGTGAATTTTGGCATGCTACTTTATCTCTGTGAGCCTCAGAGAAGTTCCAATGAGATATGGTGGGGTCAGACCTAATGTGCTTTAAGTTCAACCACATTAAGGGTACGTTTCATATCCAGTCAATGGTAACTTTGAAAATCCTTCAAATGCAAAACCAAGTACAATTCCATAAAAATACATGGTTTGGTGTGGTCAATGTTGAAGATAATTTTAACAGATTCTCTAACTCTTCATTGATTACTCTCAATGAATTCCTCCCTCTTTCTTCTATCGCTACTCTTATACCAACACCAGGAACAACAGTTTGACTTTTTGGCTCAAACATTTGCAGTCAATCCCACAGTCTTCCTGAAGTTTTCAGATGACAAGCATTGCTGTTTTCAGGCACAGCTGTATCTACTTCTGGGCGGACACTCATCAGGTAGACTAGCAGGGCCGTTTCATGCATTATTTGAATTCTCTTTCTCTTTTTGCTAAGGACACATGAGACACGCGATAGAATTCTTGCAAGGTAAATGTGTGTGTGTTATGACTCCATTGCGAAGTATCTAAGCCACTTCCAGAGGGCTGAGTAAGCTTCAGTAGAAAGACCCTCAGACACAGGTCCAATAAGAGGGGTAAGACAGTAATAAAGACACAGACCTACTAGACGATGGACTTGAGGATATGGGCAGGGGGAAGGGTAAGCTGTGACAAAGCGAGAGAGAGGCATGGACATATATACACTACCAAACGTAAGGTAGATAACTAGTGGGAAGCAGCCGCATAGCACAGGGAGATCAGCTTGGTGCTTTGTGACCGCCTGGAGGAGTGGGATAGGGAGGGTGGGAGGGAAACGCAAGAGGGAAGAGATATGGGAACATACGTATATGTATAACTGATTCACTTTGTTATAAAGCAGAAACCAACACACCATTGTAAAGCAATTATACTCCAATAAAGATGTAAAAAAAAAAAAAAAAAGAAAGAGGTCAAAGTCCCCTGAATCTTTTTGTGATTGAGGCAGCAGCTCATAAGTTTCCCTCCCAAGGAAAGAGTAGTGTTCGAGAGTGCAGAGCCCAGTTCATAACTCTGGAATTGGTCCCACTTTGATGGCTCTCCCATGGCCACTGTTCTGGAAGTCTGCCCAGGTCTGCCCCACCTGGCCTATCATTTCATACACAGATCAATGATTGGCATGTGTTAATGTGCCGGTCTCAGGCTATCAATAACCAATGTTGCGGCTGGACCAGCCCTTGTTCTTATTATGATTGCAAGATGTCCTTCAGCAATGACCACCAGGAAACGCTTAAAAAATAAAGGTTTATTATGTACAGGACCTGGAAATTACACAGCACACCTAGGGCCACACAGCAAGGTCACAGGTAGAGAAAGTGACAGAGAGTGTGAGGGCCTGGATTCTGCTTTTACTGTGGTCAAGGCCTAGGGTTTTGAGGTCTGATTCCTTATTGGTGAATTTAAAACATAAGAGCGGAATTTAAAGCACAGAAAGAGAAAAACAAATGGTGTAAATAGTTATCAAAATCAACCAAGATCTCTAAAACAAAGGAGCCTCAACAGGGGGAGGTGGCCTGGCTCTTTATCTAACTGTGGCTGGCAATGTGTTTATTCCAGATAGCCATCTTTGAAGTGGATGCCTCTCTGTGGCAATGAAAGCTTAAGGTCAGGTACTTGCATTACAAAAAACAAAAAACAAAAAGACACAACCAACTGTCAACAGTTACACTCCAGCATGCCATGGTCAGCTCAGTTCAATCAGTTGGATCTAGGGTGTCAGGGTACTGCTCTGGGGAGTAGCAGGGCTCCAGAACTTGAGGTTGGTAATGACCTCAGGAAGAATATAATACCCCTCCCCTTAACATCTAACAGGAATAGGTAGAAATAGAGTGGGAGGACAGAGATACCATTTGCCAGGAAAACTAGAGCATTTAGAACTTTACCTGGAACTACAAAGTGGTACTTTGCCAATGCCATGGCTTTAGATTCTTTGTTACTGCTATTTTTATTTAGTCTTTGGGATGTTCCCCAGTGATGCCTTTTAATAAAAGGCAAACACTTTGTGTCAGCTGAAGCAGAAAGCCCTCACTGGTGAGGCAGCAAAAGACTGCAACAACTTAGATGCCCATCAGTAGAGGAATGGTTAAGAGGATTACGGCTATTAAAATACTAGGCAGTCATTAAAAAGAACAAGGTGGAGCCATCTTCTAATATGGAACTCTCTGTGAGACATATTCAGTGAAAAACACCAGGAACGTGACAGGTACATTGAAACTACCATTTATGTAAAAAGGGAAAGGGGAGCTATGGAGATAAGTACATACAGATATGCTTATACAAATTTGTATTGAATATCACTGGAAAGATGCATAAAAAACTATTAGTAGTGGTTGCCTCTTTGAAGACAAATCAGGGATAGAAGACTTGCTTTCATTGCATGCTCTTTTGTACTGTTAGATTTTTTTTTTTTACATGTGCTTGTATTAAACTTAAAAAAATAATAATATGGGGACTTCTCTGGTTGTCTAGCAGTTAAGACTCCCTTAACCACAGGTTCGATCCCTGGTCGGGGAACTAAGATCCCACATGCTGCGTGGTGAGGCCAAAAATTAAAAAAAAAAAAAAGGAAGTCCAATTACAAGAGAAAAAAACTCCTGCATCTCACCTGTATTAAAGCTGTATTAAAGCAGAGTGGTGAGCAATAGAATTCCTATTATTCTTTGGGTTTTTTAATTTTGTTTTGTTTTTTCTTTTCTGGCAAGAAAGTTTTGCAATCTTTAAGTAAAATAGTCCACATTTGAGTTAGACTGTTTCCCACATACTATTGAAAAAAATTTTCCAACAGTCTTTCAAAGACAAAGTATGAATCAGTTAATAACAGTGCCTGGACTGGAACTTAGAGTTACAATGGTCATGCTCATTTTACATTGATCCAACAGAAACTCTCACTTGATTCTTAGAAAATGAATATGTAATAAAGGCTGAAGAGGCAAATGATTTCATAAAAACAACTTCAAATTTCTATTAGTAGCGAAGACTAAAAACTATTTGAAAAACTGTCCAAGCCAGAATTTACAATCAGAGAAAACATGAGTACACCCAGCTGATCAGAATTGGGTGACATTTAAGTTTCTCTGAGGGGGGAAAAAATGACAACTTACACTGATTCTTCATTTATTCTACAAGGTTTTTACTGAGTCCTCACCCAGTTGATGCCAGGCACAGTGCAAGGTGCTAGAGATGCAAATGGAAGGAGATATAGCTGTCATTTTTACTCACCCAGAATCCATTTCTCCCTTTCCTGGTGACAGCATCTTGATT
Organism: Lipotes vexillifer; assembly: GCF_000442215.2. Taxonomy (NCBI): domain Eukaryota; kingdom Metazoa; phylum Chordata; class Mammalia; order Artiodactyla; family Lipotidae; genus Lipotes; species Lipotes vexillifer. The sequence goes on along the minus strand of NW_006798376.1, from coordinate 3,185,309 downwards.
TTCCTTTGGGAAAACACTCATTCCGTATTCTTGTGGTTCCTTCAAGAGAGACTAGCCTTGCACCCTGCCTCCCATGACCACCACCAACCACAGGTACAGGAGGAGCAGCCGGAAATTTTAAGCCCCTGGCCACAGTGCTGTGCGTGGAACTCAGGAAAAGTAATCTGGGACTTCTGTGGAACTATCAAGGAGATAAAGATCTCCCTCCAAAGGAGACTGAAGCTATGAGAATGTGAGGGGGCCAGTAGCTTGACAAGGAGACCAACAGAAACAAAAGTAGAGCAGAGAGAGACAGAGTCTCGGTACCATCATTTGGATTATTAGATCCAGCTACACCCAAACTAGATTGCCCCCTGGACTTTTTAGTGCTAGGAACTAATATTAGTTTTTTTTTTTTTTTTTTTTGGCTTAAATCAGTTTGAGTAATATATTTGTCACTTGAAACCAGAATGCTCCTGGCAAGTAGAGGTGATAAAAGACTGTTCCTTCCTCTAAGATGCTTGGGTCCTTCTGGAAGAGGCAGACATAAGGTAACTAAATAAGAATTAAGTTACTTTGTGACGGGTGGTGCTATGACAAAGTAGGTACCTGGTGCTGTGGGAACACAGAAAGGCACAGAATTTTTTTTTTTTTTTTTTTTTTTTTTGGCTTAAATCAGTTTGAGTAATATATTTGTCACTTGAAACCAGAATGCTCCTGGCAAGTAGAGGTGATAAAAGACTGTTCCTTCCTCTAAGATGCTTGGGTCCTTCTGGAAGAGGCAGACATAAGGTAACTAAATAAGAATTAAGTTACTTTGTGACGGGTGGTGCTATGACAAAGTAGGTACCTGGTGCTGTGGGAACACAGAAAGGCACAGAAAATGTGGTGAGACATCTTAGAGTTGTAAATGGTATTAGAGTTTATGGAACTAATCCTCATTCAAATAAAGACTCCGAAGCCCAGACTCATTCAAGAGATGCAAAGGAGCTAAGAATTGTTCTTAACTGTAATCTACCCTCTAGCATGAGAGCAATTTTTAAATAGCATTTTTTCCTAATAACTAAAAATTATACATACTCATTATAGAAAATTTAGAAAATATAAGAAAAGCCAAAGAATAACATAAAAATCACCCATGTTACTCACTCATCAACCAAGGATATCCACTGTTAAAATTTTGGTCAATACTCTTCCAATCTTTCTCCATAAATTCTTTAAAAAAATTTTTTTGCAAAATGGAATCATATTTATTCGTTATCTGTTTCTCAAATTCAACACTACATTATAACATTTACCTATATTATTAGACATTTTTCAGAAAATATTTAATTGGCTGCATAACCAATCTCCTCCTGGATGCTTAGGCTGCTTCCAGTTTATTACTATTATATGCAATACAGAGATGAATGTCCTTAGAGATAAATCTTTGTGGCCATCCTGATTATTTCTTTAGGACAAATTTCCATCCATGGAATTGCTAGATCAAAGAATTCACATATCTTAAAATAAAAGTTCACATTTCAATTTTAAGCCAAATAGGTAAATATTTTACAACACAAACTTAACTTTTACTAGAAGGGGCACAAAATTCAAGTCAGTTGCACACAAGAAGCTACATGTATTATAGTAGTAGGGATTATCACCCTAAGGAGAGGAGGAGGGAATAATTTCACTGAGGCAGAATTCCTGTTCCTCTCTCCAAAGGAGGACATTGATACACAACTTGAACCTGTTAATGTGTAACAAGCTATAAAGTCTAAGCAGTAAGGTATTAAAAAGAAACGTTATAAACATGAAGAGAGCTCTTCAACTTATCCTTCTTTATTTTATTTTATTTTATTTTTTGCCGCACTGCGCAGCTTGTGGGATCTCAGTTCCCTGACCAGGAACTGAATCCGGGCCTCGGCAGTGAAAGCCCGGAATCCTAACCACTAGGCAACCAGGGAACTCCCCACTTATCCTTCTTTAAATCCAGCCATTACACTTCCTATCTCCCAGAGTCGCTGACCCCAAGCAAAATCAGATCATGCCATGTCCTTGCCCAAACTTTCTCATGGCTCCCTACTGCCTCCTGACTACAATTCTTTATAGAGGCATTCGGGTCCCTGAAGATGTGATTGCAAAGCCATATTTCAAGCCTTATCTCCCCATAGTAACCTGTCCCAATGCACCTAATGCTGTAGACACGGCCCCCTTACACTGAGGGGTCCCCCCATGTGACCCACTCTATACCTTGGCCCACGTTGTTCCCATTTTCTAGAATGACATTCTCCCCTATCTCTGCTTGTTGAAACACTACCATTTTTCGAGGCTCAAACGTCACTCTCTCTGCAAAGCTTTCCAAGCTTATCCCAGTAAATCTCTCCTTTCTCTTGTTTAAGTTATACTTGACTGTGGGGTGCCAGATGTCCCTGTGCCCTGAAACAAACATCTCACTGAGCATCCTCTCATCAGCCAGCTCTGTGTCTAGTACATGCACATCACCAATTAAATGACTGTGGAATAATATTTTTCAGGTATTAAACACGTGAAATGGTACAAAATTTACTAATCTGGCAGGACTGAATTTAATTTATTCTCTGTTGTTATGTCGTTATTTTAGCCATTCTGTTCTTAATCTCAGCCTTCCTAAGCAATCAAAAAAAGGCTCATTCTTGGTGGGTGGGGTGGTGTTTGTAATGAACTTCAGCTTGAAATACAGCCTTTCAGCATTTACTGGCAGTGGGAAATTCCACATTATGCTTAGAGAGATTCTGGAAACTGATTTGAAATTGGACATTATACTTTATTTCAAGGAAACATGAATAAGGCTTGTACTAAAAAAACTGAACTAAATAAACGTGTTATGTTTTCCCCTCACACTCCCCCAACACACACAGAAATCTGTGTGTCAAGTGCAATCCTTCCCTTAACAGAACCCCATGAAATGAGTCTCTAGTGTCCAACTGACGAAACAGTTTTGAGAAGGGCTTTAGAACAGCTCGACTCGGTGCTGAGACCTCAGGACGTGATGAACCAAGAGAGCCTTGTCCAACTGTTGAATTGCTTTTTATGCACTTCACTCTGCCAGAAGCAGCTGAAGAATGTAGCTCAGTGTGTTTCATTACACACTGTGGGTAGTTGGTATGAGTGAGGTTGACATCAGATACTTGCCAATGAAGAAATCTGCAGTACATTTCCTAGGCTGCCTCAAAATGTAGGATGTGCAGAAATGCAGGTACATTCAGAATGGATGGGTTTTAAAAAGCTAGAGTTGTCGTTTGAAACTGTTCCAAAAAGAAGGGCACATCCGCATCTCAGTGAGAAGCCCAAGAACCTCTTCACAGGGGGCTCGCGCTCACCACCTCTGTCGTTTGTAGGCTTTGAGCTGGAGGCTGGGACGTGGAGAGGGATCACACCCATTTCTGTCCTCACGGTGCTGCCTGTGCAGGGGAAGGTAGAGCGCTCTATAAATAACTGAATTCTGGGTGATCAGTGAATCCTGTGTATGCCATGGAGGTAACAGAGAGGAAAGCTGCAGGAATTCTGGGACCAAGCAAACAGGACAGACTTCACAGACTCCACAAGGCATGTGATACGTGAGTTGGATTTGGCAGGATAAGCAAGAGTTTGCCAGTGGATGGGGGGCATAGGGCAGCCCAGGCAGATGGAGTGGTGTGTACAGAGAGGCACAGCAGCATGAAAAAACCTGCTCAGGGTAGGGAATTGTAAGTGCTCCAGGGAATTACCACGGAAACATAAAGTAGAAGGTGGTGGAGAGGCAGGAGGCTAGGCTGGTGCGAAAGGAAAGGCTGAGGTCATAAAAGATGCAGCGAGCCGTGTGGGCCAGGAGCTTCTGCTTTGCTCCATTCTGTGAAAGATACTTAAGCCATTAGTAGCATGGCCAGATTTGTACTCTGAAAGGCCTCTCTGTGGGAAAGTAGCTGTCTTGACAATCCTGATTTGGCCCTCCAGATCCACCCTCTCCCCCCTTCTCTGTGCCTCAGGTTGCTGACCTCTGCAGACAGCATCCACGGGTTCCCTTTCCCCCAGCTCGCTTGCTGTGTTTGGCAAGCGCTGGTGGGAAACCAAAGCGAGAAGGAGTGGTTAGGTGCTGTATTATTCAGGGCTCTCCAGAGAGACAGAACCATATGTGCAAATATGTAATTATATATGTATGTATGTAGTTCTATATATGTGTATATATGCATATATGTATTACCCACGTGTTTACATATACGTGCATATGTATGTGTTATATATATATATATGTATATGAAGAGAGAGAGGGAGAGGGAGAGAGAGCGAGACTCACATGATTGTAGGGGCTGGCAAGTCCAAAATCTGCAGGGCAGGCCGTCAGGCTGGAGACCCAGGGAAGAGCTGTTGCAGTCTTGAGTCTGAGGGCAGTCTGGAGGCTGAGGGCAGTCTGGAGGCTGAATCCTTCCTCCTCCGGGAACCTCAGTCTTTTTCCCTCGAAGGCCTTCAACTGCTTAGATGAGGCCCACTTACATTATGGAGGCTTATCTGCTTTACTCCAAGTCTACTGATTTCAGTGTTAATTACATCGAAAAAAAACACCTTCCTAGCAACATCAAGACTGCTGTTTTACCAAAAACTGGGTACCACGGCCTAGCCAAGTTGTCACATAAAACTAACCATCACAGGTACAGTACTTATTGCCTTTGCTCCCTCCCTGCCAGGCTGCAGGTTGGTACTGGCTGCACTGTTCCTGTTGGCAGGCCCTGACCTTCAGCTACAGCTCTCTCCTTGACCTTGACATAGGAGTGGTAACTGATGTCCTGCTGTTGCTAGTCCTTAGCTTCTTTTCACCCTGTCCACAACCTTGTAAACAGTGCCTTCATAGACTATCCTCAAGGACACCATCTCGTTATTATATTTCTTGGCTGTTAGGATCCTGACAGAGACTCTGTGCCACCTTAGGGTTCATAATATTGAAAAACAACACCCCCCACCCCGAGAATGCATGACCCAACCAGACACAAATCTTCACTGGACTGTAGTCTCTACAAGGATGTGGGTCATTTTGTTCAGGGCTCTATGTGCCTGTTACATAGTAGATGCTCAATAAATATTAATTGAATGAATGAACAACGAACATATATGTTCACTGAATGAAGACATATATGAATCCATGGTTAGAAGCCCCCAAAGAGAATAATATATTCAACAGGCATGCAAGTTTCTAAAAATGAAAATACTAAAATGAAAATACTAAAAATAAAGCTGCAAATGAGTTCAATGAGAATAAAAGCAATTTTCTTGATAGTTCTAAAGAAAAAAGTGGGGCCACATAGGTAGCTTTCTGATGAGGGAACATTTCTGAAAGAACACGTACAACAGAAACCGAGAAGAGGCAAGATGTATTGCTTAACTAAGGACAAATCCCTGAAACCAATATATCCCTTATCAGAAAAGTATCAGGAGACTATAACTCAGATTGCATGAAAATACTAAAGTAGACAGAAGGACCATGCCAGCACGATGCTGGAACAAGAGAGAGAAAGAGGGAGGGCCAAAGTGGGATGACAGAATCACTCAAGCACCGCTTTACAGTCCTCTTTCAAACAAAAGTCTTCAAGTGAAGTGTGAAGGGCACTCACTCTAAAGAGGAGAACTGATGCTCCAGGTGGAAAAGAAAAAGTGAGCATACTTGGCCATGTAAAAGGAACTCATTTTCTCATCTCCAGGTTACCTACAAGACCAAAGGCTGAAAGAAACGGCAGATGTGGTTTCAGAGATGTTATAGTCATCTCTTTCATCTCAGGGGTCTTCAGACACTGTCCCTCTGCCTGGAACAGTATATGTAGCCTTCTTACCTACCTGACCTTACCGGCCCTTCTGCAGAGATCGCATCTCCCCTGGAAAGTCTTTCTAGACCCTCAAGAATGCTTAGTGCCTTCCCAGCTGTTCTCCCACTGTGGCTCTCCTCTGAACCCCAGATGGGTATCAAGCCATTCATCACCGTACTCCCGGCACAGTTCCGTGCTATGACCTACCTGAGGGCAGTGACTGGGTCTTCTTCGCCACGGTCTCCCCAGTGCCAGCACTTGGTCGTGATAATAGTAACAACCATAATTACTATACCTAAGATACTGTTTTATTAGTTTCCCAAGGCTGTTGTAACAAAGTCCCACAAACTGGATCTCATAGTGTCGTCTCACAGTTCTGGAGGCTGGAAGTCTCAAATCAAAGTGTTGGTGGAACCATGTTCCCTCTGAAACCTGTAGGGGAGTCCTTCCTTGTCTCTTCCTAGCTTCTGGTGGTGGCTGTCAATCCCTGGTGACATTTTCCTGTTCTTATAGACACCTATTATATTGGATTAAGGCCCACCCTAATGACCTCATCTTAGCTTGATCACATCTGCAAAGACTCTATTTCCAAATAAGGTCACATTCACAGACACCGGAGGGTCAGGACTTCAGTATATTTTGGGAGCAGGAGGGCGGGGAACAGTTTAACCCAGAACAGATACACTGAGAGCTTACTGTAGGCAGGGACTGTTCTCAGTGTTTCACATTAACTCGTTTAATCTTTACAACATCCTTGTGAGGTAGGGATGACTACCATGCCCATTTGATAGACAAAGGAACTGAGGTAAAGGAAGGTGAAATAATTTGTCCAAGTCCAAATGTAAAGCAAATGGAGGAGGGAGAACTTCTCTCCCACCCCCTTGCCCCTTTCCTTTTCTTCTGGAGTAACTAGAAAGCTAACTTATGGGAATGGCTTACATAGTGCTCCTCAAACTTTGAGGTGCCTACAAATCACTTGGGGATCTATTATCGGTAGATTCCAATTCAATAGGTCTGAGGTAGCAGAGGAGATTCTATCTTTCCAACCAGCTTCCAGCTGCTGCTGCTGATCTACAAACCACACTAGGATTAGAAAGAGCATTTTGTTCCCAGGTGCTGGCCGTAACGGAAGTACTAATTCTCAGGACTCAGAACCTACTGACTCAAGAGAGGAGTGAAGCCTCGGAATCTATGTTTTAAAGAAGGAGATTCTGAGAGGCAATTCTGATGTCTAGGCAAACTACTGGTCTAGACAGGCTAAATGTTGATGTGAATCGGCCTGCTACAAAGTCTCTCTGTATTACGCTGTAGCTAAGATCAAAACATTGGAGCTAAATGATGGTAATCAGGACATTTAAAACTGTGTAGGTGGGCTTCCCTCGTGGCGCAGTGGTTAAGAATCCGCCTGTCAACACAGGGGACACGGGTTCGAGCCCTGGTCCGGGAAGATCCCACATGCTGTGGAGCAGCTAAGCCCGTGCACCACAGCTACTGAGCCCACACCCCACAACTACTGAGACAGGGCTCTAGAGCCCGCGAGCCACAACTACTGAGCCCAAGTGCCACAACTACTGAAGCCTGCGTGCCTAGAGCCTGTGCTCCACAACAAGAGAAGCCACCACAGTGAGAAGCCCGTGCACTGCAACGAAGAGTAGCCCCCAGTCACTGCAACTACAGAAAGCCCACGCGCAGCAACAAAGACCCAACACAGCCAAAAATAAATAAATAAAATTAAAAAAAAAAAACTGTTTGGGTAACTGTATCTCCAAAATATGTCAACCCAGAAGCAACCTCTTAGATGAGTGGTCTGACCCTGCCCTAGATTAGATATATGTTAATGATTTACATGAGATCAGAGAAACCATGCTTATCAAGTTTTTATATGGTAAGAGGATGGGTGAGAAAACTAATGTGATTGCTAAAAGAAAATCAAGATTTAATTATTAGTCTAAAAGTAGTGAGATGTGAAGTAGTCATAATAAGGTAAAGTTCTCCAACCAGGTTTATAAAATGAACTGTGGAAGTAAGAAATGGAGAAAACCTGGTTTGATCATTTTTCATGTTAAAAGGACCTAGAGAGTTGAGTTGCTCACTAATTTAATATAAATCAAGGATGGCTTCTTAAATGCTTCCAGCTTAAAAGAGTTTGGGATTTCAATAATGTGCAGAACAAGATGCATTCATATATTGTCAAGGGTTTGCCTCATCTCCCAGAGGGTTTTGTTTTCTTTTCCTCTTTCTCAAAAATAGAAATAATTATGTCCAGATTTAAAATCCTTCTTTTAACGTGGCTTGATGACGCTGAAAATAATGCCTTGGCATAAGAAGAGTAATTGTTGTTTCATTTAATATATATTGATTAAGCACCTAACATTGACAATAATTAATAATGATAATAGCTAACGCTTATAGTACTCATATAGTACTACGTGTCAGTCTTTGGTCTTAGCACATATTAGCCCACTTAACCTTAGCCATAACCCAATAAACTATGTGATAGTATTATCCCTATTCTACAGATGAGGAAACTGAGTCACAAAGACAGATATTCAATAACTCCTCTGAGGTCACACAGCTAGAGAAGGGCAGAGACAGGATTCAAGCCCAGACAGCCTGGCTCCTGGATTACAGCTCTAAGACACTCTACCAAATCATGTCTTTTATGCTACATTATAAGATACAGTCTCAGGGCTAACTATCCATTAAGCATAATTTCTAGACCTCCACAATACTTTAGAGGCTCACTAAATTGTTTAAATTTCTTTTAAAATCAAAAGAAAAAAATGAACTTGGGATTGAAGAAAATAATTATTTTTCTTGTATCAGAGAAAAAGGAAAGTTTTAGCACCCATGAAATGCCTTATGGTAGGAGGAGACCCATAGACCCAAAATGTCTCGGGCCCATGAAAGTTGATATGCAGTCCTGACAGCTCTACCTGTAGAAATTTAAAAAACACATTTCTATGAGAAGGCAGTCTTTTATTTTTCACCCCTCCCATACATCCTTCCATGTGATTTGTGCCTTTTTTTTTTTCTAATACCCTGCCACCAAGTTCAGCTGGTAGCTGGGTGCAAACCTGTGTCCCTTTCAACTTCTATCTGCTGGCCTGGAGCATGTGGACTGGTTAAAGCTGGAAATCTTTACTGACATGTGGAGGAATTCTGTGCTTCTTTTTCTTAGACTCTTCTGAAAGGTAAATGGTCACAATCATGCTTTTGGAAAGATAGTACTTTAGCGTGGCCTTGTGATTAGACTGGTGCTCTTCTTTCTTTGAGGTGACATGAGAGGAAGGGGAGTAACGGAGAGGGAATTCCAGGTACCAGCAAGAACATGATCAAAGGCGCGGAAGCAGGGAGACAGGGGAAATAGTAATCCAGCAAGGGTGTGGGAGAGGATGAGTGTGGCAGGTCAGAAATGGTTTATTCCACCTCCTTGATAGAAGAATTGGACCTCTAGAGAGTATGGGGGAAGGCAGTTTGAGATAGGGCAAAAGAGTACAAGATCCATTTTGTACTGGAGAAGACAATCTTGTCTGGAAGGGAAAAGGATTTCCGTACGGACTGATGCACAGAGCCTTGGGGGTTGGAAGGCATCCAAACTGCTTGTCAGGAAAGTAACATTTATCCTGGGATGGTAAGTGAGAAGGAGGCATGACTGCTATTTTGCAACGCAGATGTAAAACACTTCCCGGAAGTGGAAATAACACAGGCAAGGAAGGATTCTTCTAGGGAAATTTGATCAGTTTAGCGCATAAAAGATTCTAGAAAGAGGATTTGCAGATGTGAAAGGCCCTAGAGCATACAACTGAAAGTTTGAAAGCTGACTAGAGGTTAACAACTCAAAGAATTAGAGAAGATAAGGATTTTATAACATAGTCTTTAAAAATCTTTCTATTTTTGCTGTACTCAGCTTTCCAAGTTAATTAGCATACATTCACAGAAATTCCAAGGGGGAGGTGGGGAATGATGCTATTAGAACTCAACTAATGCAAAAGGCAAGCATTTCTGAAAGAAACATTTTCTTGGTAGTGGTAACTGCCCTCACACCAGAGCAAGAGGGGCCTCTAACCCAGCCCTGCCCCTTCAGGCTCCCACACTTTGAAGTGCTTTCCTTGAAATTTTCTAAGTCCCTTTTGGTCTGGGACCTGGACTGACACCCACTTGGCTATGTATCTGTTTTCCTCTCTGCAGCGTGTTCTCTGGCCTCTGTCCCATGCCCGTGGGGTCAAACATATGCCCCTAAGAGCTCTGAAACTCATACCTACGGGGTCCTCACAGGGGTCTGTGGCCTGGCTCCAGTTCTGGAAGGGTGGTCTGAATCGCTCCTGCCTAGGACCAAGCTTTGAATCCTTTGCTTCTTGCTGGATTTACAATCTTGCATTGATGTGTGACAATGTGCATGGAGTAATGCCAACCAGAGAAGCTCATCCAAGCCTCAGGATTTTCATTTGGGCTCCACTATGTAGACATGACTGATTGATTGATTGATCACCCACATGGTTGAACTCAGTCTCCAGACTGGCCAGACGTTTCCCCCACCCCCCCATCACCAGGGCCAATGTTGTGACTGGACTGCCCTCTTTGGTTCTTATTATGATTGCAGGACACATCTCAGCAAAACCATCAGGGAACTTTGACGAACAAGATTTATTATTACTCACAGGTCCTGGAGGGTACAGGGTGTGCTACAAGGCCACACAAGGTCGTGGGCAGAGAGAGAGGGAAGGAGCATGGACCTGGGGTTCTGCTTTTATTAGTGCTCAAGGGTGGGGTACCTAAGGTTTCATGAGTTCACTCTTTTTTGGCAAAGTTAAGGCATAAGAGTAGGAATAAGGTGTGGGAAGGGAGAAGCAGACCACTCAAGTGGTCAGTTATCTAGGTCACCAAGGGCTTTCTAAAAGGGGGAATTCATGGATGGGGGCGGTGCTCAACCTGGTTCCTCATCTAGTTGTTTCTATAAGTTCCTCACACAGCTGGCAATATGTTTATTCGAGATGAATGCCTTTGAAATGGATGCATCAGCAACCAAAAGCTTAACGTCAGGCACTTAGGTTACAATCAAAAAGTTTAATATTAGGCACTCATGCTATACATGTTCTGAGTATGTAGTCAGACACTGACTATTTGATTAGTATCTCCTAAATTCCTGAACAAAAACTTTAAGAAACTGCCCTTAAAATACAAGAAGTGATTATAAGAAAAGAATATTTTAACACACTTAATAGAACTTATTGTCCCCTTTTATAGAATGGAAAGCAAGTTTAAATGAGTCGATGTATTTTTTTCTAGTTGTAAAAATATATTTTTTTAAAGACATGGATTGCAGAGAAACTACGACTTGACCTCAAGAATTTGGACAATCTGTTTGCTGCCTCTTCCAAAATATTTCCATATTTTTAAAAACCTATTTTTTCATATAGATGTTTATTGTTTATAAGTTTTTGAGGAACTACGTGTTGTAGGAACACAGATGATTAAACATTAACAGGAAAAATACTTGTAAGAAGAAGAGAAGATGGGTGCAATCTTTAACCCTACCATGAAGAGGTCAATATGACATCTCCACTCTTCTTTTTTTTTTTAGATGTTGGGGGTAGGAGTTTATTAATTAATTAATTTATTTTTGCTGTGTTGGGTCTTCATTTCTATGGGAGGGCTTTCTCTAGTTGTGGCAAGTGGGGGCCACTCTTCATCGCGGTGCGCGGGCCTCTCACTATCGCAGCCTCTCTTGTTGTGGAGCACAGGCTCCAGACGCGCAGGCTCAGTAGTTGTGGCTCACGGGCCTAGTTGCTCTGCGGCATGTGGGATCCTCCCAGAGCAGGGCTCGAACCGTGTCCCCTGCATTAGTAGGCAGCTTCTCAACCACTGCGCCACCAGGGAAGCCCTCCACTCTTCTTATTTTATTTTATTTATTTAGTTTTTTGAGGTGCCCTTTCCTTTTTTTTTTTTTAATTGAAGTATAGTAGATTTATAATATTGTTAGTTTCAGGTTTACAACAGCAAAATGTTTCTTTAAATTGTGACACATATATAAAGCTGAATTTCTTGGGACTTCCTTGGAGGTCCGGGGTAAAGCATCTTCCTTACAAGGGAGGAACACTCCCAAACTCGTTCTACAAGGCCACCATCACCCTGATACCAAAACCAAACAAAGATGTCACAAAGAAAGAAAACTACAGGCCAATATCACTGATGAACATAGATGCAAAAATCCTCAACAAAATACTAGCATACAGAATCCAACAGCACATTAAAAGGATCATACACCATGATCAAGTGGGTTTTATTCCAGGAATGCAAGGATTCTTCAATATACACAAATCAATCAGTGTGATACACCATATTAACAAATTGAAGGAGAAAAACCATATGATCATCTCAATAGATGCAGAGAAAGCTTTTGACAAAATTCAACACCCATTTATGATAAAAACCCTGCAGAAAGTAGGCATAGAGGGAAGTTTCCTCAACATAATAAAGGCCATATATGACAAACCCACAGCCAACATCATCCTCAATGGTGAAAAACTGAAACCATTTCCACTAAGATCAGGAACAAGACAAGGTTGCCCACTCTCACCACTATTACTCAACATAGTTTTGGAAGTTTTAGCCACAGCAATCAGAGAAGAAAAGGAAATAAAAGGAATCCAAATCGGAAAAGGAGAAGTAAAGCTGTCACTGTTTGCAGATGACATGATACTCTACAGAGAGAATCCTAAAGATGCTACCAGAAAACTACTAGAGCTAATCAATGAATTTGGTAAAGGAGCAGGATACAAAATTAATGCACAGAAATCTCTGGCATTCCTATACACTAATGATGAAAAATCTGAAAGTGAAATTAAGAAAACACTCCCATTTACCACTGCAACAAAAAGAATAAAATATCTAGGAATAAACCTACCTAAGGAGACAAAAGATCTGTATGCAGAAAATTATAAGACACTGATGAAAGAAATTAAACATGATACAAATAGATGGAGAGATATACCATGTTCTTGGATTGGAAGAATCAACATTGTGAAAATGACTCTACTACCCAAAGCAATCTGCAGATTCAATGCAATCCCTATCAAACTACCACTGGCATTTTTCACAGAACTAGAACAAAAAATTTCACAATTTGTATGGAAACACAAAAGACCCCAAATAGCCAAAGCAATCTTGAGAACGAAAAATGGGGTTGGAGGAATCAAGCTCCGTGACTTCAGACTATCCTACAAAGCTACAGTAATCAAGACAGTATGGTACTAGCACAAAAACAGAAATATAGATCAATGGAACAGGATAGAAAGCCCAGAGATAAAACGACGCACATATGGTCACCTTACCTTTGATAAAGGAGGCAAGAATATACAATGGAGGAAAGACAGCCTCTGCAATAAGTGGTGCTGGGAAAATTGGACAGGTACATGTAAAAGTATGAAATTAGAACACTCCCTAACACCATACACAAAAATAAACTCAAAATGGATTAAAGACCTAAATGTAAGGCCAGACATTATCAAGCTCTTAGAGTAAAACACAGGCAGAACACTCTATGACATAAATCACAGCAATATCCTTTTTGACCCACCTCCTAGAGAAATGGAAATAAAAACAAAAATAAACAAATGGCACCTAATGAAACTTAAAAGCTTTTGCACAGCAAAGGAAACCATAAACAAGACCAAAAGACAACCCTCAGAATGGGAGAAAATATTTGCAAATGAAGCCACTGACAAAGGATTAATCTCCAAGATTTACAAGCAGCTCATGCAGCTCAATAACAAAAAGAACAAACAACCCAATCCAAAAATGGGCAGAAGACCTAAATAGACATTTTTCCAAAGAAGATATACAGATTGCCAACAAACACATGAAAGAATGCTCAACATCATTAATCATTAGAGAAATGCAAATCAAAACTACAGTGAGGTAACACCTCACACTGGTCAGAATGTCCATCATCAAAAAATCTAGAAGCAATAAATGCTGGAGAGGGTGTGGAGAAAAGGGAACACTCTTGCACTGTTGGTGGGAATGTAAATTGATACAGCCACTATGGAGAACAGTATGGAGGGTCCTTACAAAACTAAAAATAGAACTACCATATGACCCAGCAATCCCACTACTGGGCATATACACTGAGAAAACCATAATTCAAAAAGAGTCATGTACCAAAATGTTTATTGCAGCTCTATTTAAAATAGCCAGGACATGGAAGCAACATAAGTGTCCATCTTCGGATGAATGAATAAAGAAGATGTTGCACATATATACAATGGAATATTACTCAGCCATAAAAACAAACAAAATTGAAATATTTGTAGTGAGGTGGATGGTCCTACAGTCTGTCATACAGAGTGAAGTAAGTCAGAAAGAGAAAAACAAATACCATATGCTAACACAGATATATGGAATCTAAAAAATAAAAAAAGAAAAGGTCATGAAGAACCTAGGGGTAAGACGGGAATAAAGACACAGACCTACACACTACCAAACGTCAAATAGATAGCTAGTGGGAAGCAGCCGTATAGCACAGGGAGATCAGCTCGGTGCTTTGCGATCACCTAGAGGGGTGGGATAGGGAGGGAGGGAGGGAGGGAGACGCAAGAGGGAAGAGATATGGGAACATATGTATATGTATAACTGATTCACTTTGTTATAAAGCAGAAACTAACACACCATTGTAAAGCAATTATACTCCAATAAAGATGTTAAAAAAAAAAAAAAGAATCTGCCTTACAATGCAGGGGATGCAGGTTCAATTCCTCGTCAGGGAACTAAGATCCCACGTGTTGCGGGGCAACTAAGCCTTTACGCCACAACTACTGAGCCTGCGTGCCACAAACTACAGAGCCCACACACTCTGGAACCCGCGTGCCACAACGACAGAGCCCATGTGCCCTAGAGCCTGCGCGCCACAACTAGCGAAAAGAAAACCTGCACGCCACAGCTAGAGAGAAGCCCGCGCACCACAACAGAGTACACGCGCCAAAACGAAAGATCCTGCATGCCTCAACAAAGATCCCGCATGCTGCAACTAAGACCCGTCACAGCCAAAAGTAAACACAATAAATAAATAAATAATAAATAAATCTTTTTTTAAAAAAAAGATAATTTATCTGTGTTATCTTGGAGTCCACCTTCTTATAGAAATACCAGTAACTTGATCTAGATAAACTTTGTACCAACCGTGACTTTTTCTTATTCCTGCCAGTCCTTTGTATCTCAAAGCTCCAGTTCATTCAGTACAGTAGTCATTGCTCTGGATTAGGCTGTACCACAGATACAAAAATAAATAAAGTAGGAAATCACGGTCTAGTGAAGAGTAAATAAACAACCGCGAAGGAAAACAGAATCTGATAAGTACTCTAACCCAGCAGCACAGTTTTTATGAATCATATAGGGAAGAGGAAATTATTCAAACTGAGGGTCAGAAAAAAGGGCCACAGGAGAAAGTATTATTTTAGGTTTGCTGTAAAGCTAAAAGAATTTGACAGGGACTGGCTTTTCTTACAAAGATCTAGTTTCTTTATCGATCAGGTTTACAAAAGAAAGTCTGCCCTCAAACTGAGAGTGATTCAAGAGACTTTTTATCCACTGGGGAGAATAGGACCTGGGCCAGGAAAACTTGGGCTAGATTCAGTTGTTTAAATGGAGGTTTCCAGAAATGAGAAAATTCCAAGACTTAACTCCTAAGCTTTACTCCTGTTGTTTCTCAGAACATGTAGAGTGGGCACTTTGGGTCACGTGGTAAAGGTCGACCTGGAGACTGAGTTCAACTATGTGGGCAATCAATCAATCTGTCAATCAATCACATCTACACAATGGAGCCCCAATAAAAACTCTGAATACTTGGGGTTTTTTTGGCTGCTCTGTCCGGCATTCGGGATCTTAGTTCCCCCACCAGGGATTGAACCCGTGCCCCCCGTAGTGGAAGCGCAGAGTCTTAACCCCTGGACCGCCAGGGAAGTCCCTGAATACTTCTTAAATCAATACATTGTACACCTGAAACTTTTTAAAAAATTAAATTAAAAAATTTAAAAACCTCTGAACACTGAGGTTCTGATGTGCTTCTCTGGTTGGCAACACGCTTTGCACACTGTTACACATCGATGCCGGGAGAGTAAGGCATCCTGACACCACAGGAGAGGACAATGGAAGCTTTGCATTGGGTACCCCTCAAACTCTGCCCAATGTGTCTCTTTCTTTAGCTGATCTTATTCCTTTCCTTGTAATAAACCATAACCATAAGCATAAGAACTTTCAGTGAGTTCTATGAGTTCTCTGCATAAGGTATTAAATCTGAGAGTGATTTTGGGATCCTCTGAAGTTGCAGTTGGTGTCAGAAGTGAGAGCAATCTCGGGGACTGTTCCTGTTAACTTTGTAGTTGGCTGAAACTCCTTAGAGTGGATGTGGGAAGTGAGGGCAGTCTTCTGTGGAAACTGGGCCCTCAAACTTTGCAGTAGGGCTAACTCTGGGCGAATATTTACAAAAATCCACCAGGTATTAAGCTACAGAACATGTCTCAACAAAGTGCAAGAATTAGTAATATGAAGATCACTTTTTCTGACAACAATGTATCCATCTTAAAAATCAATAAAAACAACAAATAACCCCCCCCCATATACTAGGAATTTTTAAATTGTACTATTAAGTAGTTTATGGATCAACATAGAAATTATATGGAAATTAGAAAATAATTGAAAATGAGTAATATTAAAAATACTATCCAAACTTGTAGATGCAAATAAAGCTGCTCTTTGAAGAAAATTTAAACACATTAGAAAAAAGTTATGTTAAAAGTTAAAAACACACAACTTGGTAGGTTTGAGAAAGAACATCAGAATGACTTCTAAAAATCTAGAAAGAAGGGAATAATAAAAGTAGATGAAACTAATGAAATAAAAAGAAAAAACCCAACAGATTATATTATGAAGTTTTAACTAACACACTCTCAAAGTGGACATTAGCTTAAAAATATTTACTGCAAAGAAACCACAGGTTGAAGAGGATACTAATAATGTAAACACAAGTAACAATAAAATTGAAGAGGTGACATTTCTCACACTTCCTAGTACAATCTTTACAGAAAGAAATTAGGCCCCCTCTAAACAGCAAGCTAGTAAACTTGAGGTATGGAAAGAACATTTTGTAAAGGAATCTTTGAAAATGTATCCATTGTCCTGCAGTTTTTGTTGCTAAAATTACATAAATGTAATAACACTGTCTAAATACTCTCATAGTTGCACTTTTGAAAATATGGAAGGAGAATTTGCTAGCCTGTTTTAAAAATCTTTTAAATGAAGAGTTTTAGTGAGTTTTGTATATACGTGTTAAAAAGGGGGAAAATGCAATGTGTAACTATTGGTTTGCAAGAACAACTCACAGACATCAGAAAAGATGAAAATTCACTAGCCAGATCTTCAGCCAAACATTTGCATAACTGGTGAATGTGACAGAAAATTATGAGTAAAAGGAGCCAATGATGAATGTTTTTTGCCATTTGATCTAAGAATCTTTGTGAGTTATTGTTTCAGCAGAGACATACATTAAGAACCAGGTAATGAGACATATAGATCAATGGAATAGAATTGAGAGTTAAAAAAAAATACATTTACAGTCAGTTGATTTTTTTTTTTTTTTTTTTGCGGTACGCGGGTCTCTCACTGTTGTGGCCTCTCCCGTTGCGGAGCACAGGCTCCGGACGTGCAGGCTCAGCGGCGATGGCTCGCGGGCCCAGCCGCTCCGTGGCATGTGGGATCTTCCCGGACAGGGGCACGAACCCGTGTCCCCTGCATCGGCAGGCGGACTCTCAACCACTGCGCCACCAGGGAAGCCCCTGATTTTTTTTTTTTAACATCTTTATTGGAGTATAATTGCTTTACAATGTTGTCTTAGTTTCTGCTATATAACAAAGTGAATCAGCTATATGCATTCGTATATCCCCATAACCCTTCCCTCTTGCGTCTCCCTCTCACCCTCCTATCTGACCCCACAAAGCACTGAGCTGATCTCCCTGTGCCATGCAGCTGCTTCCCACTAGCTATCTATTTTACATTTGGTAGAGTACATATGTCAATGCTACTCTCTCACTTCGTCCCAGCTTACCCTTCCCCTCCCTGTGTCCTCAAGTCCATTCTCTACGTCTGTGTTTTTATTCCTGTCTTGTCCCTAGGTTCAGTTGATTTTTGACAAGCTTACCATGACAATTCAATGAAGGAAAGAATAGTGTTTTCAACAAATATGCTGGCACAACTAGCTATCCATATTCAAAGAATAAAGTTGAACCCCTTCCGCACACCATATATAAAAATGAACTCAAACTGGATTGAAGACCTAAATGTAATAACTAAACGTATAAAACTCTTAGAAGAAAACATAGATGTAAAGCTTTAGGACCTTGGATTAGGCACTGGTTTTTTAGATGACATCAAAAGCATATGAATCCAAAGAAACATAAGAGGTAATTGACTTCATCAAAATAAAAACTTTTGTTCTTCAAAGGCCACTATCAAAAAAGTGAAAAGATAACCCACAAGATAAAAAAAAAATTGTAAATCATATATTCAATAAGGGTCTAGTGTCCAGAATATATAATTTACTACTCAACAATAAAAAGATAAATAACTCAACTTAAACATGAACAAAGAATTTGAATAGACATTTCTCCAAAGAAGATATACAAACTACCATCATGCACATGAAAAGATGCTCAGCATCATTAGTGATTAGGGAAATGTAAATCAAAACCACAGTGAGATACCACTCACACTCTCTAAGACAGCTATAATAAAAAGACAGACAATAACAAGTGCTGGTGAGGGTATGGAGAAATTGGAACCCTCATAAGACTGCTGGTGGGATTGTAAAATGGTGCACCCACTTTGGAAAACCATCTGGCATTTCCTCAAATGGTTAAACATAGAGTTAGCACATGACTCGGCAATTTTTTAAGTCCACACAAAAGCTTGTACATAAATGTTCATAGCAGCATTATTCATAATAGCCAAAAAGTGGAAACAACCCAAGTGTGCATCAACTGATGAAGAAATAAAGATAATGTAGTGTGTCTATACAATACAATATTATATGGTCATCAAACAGAATGAAGTACTGATACATGCTACAACACGGATGAATCCTGAAAACATTATGCTAAGTGAAAGAAGCCAGACACAGAAAGCCATATATTGTACGAATCCATTTATGTGAAATGTCCATAATAGGCAAATCCATAAAGACAGAAAATAGATTAGTGGTTGCCAGGGGCCAGTGGGAGAAGGAAATTGGAGTGACTGCTGATGAGTATGGGGTTTCTTTTGGAGGTGATGAAAATATTTAAAATTAGATAGTGGTGATTGTTGCATGACTTTGTGAATGTGCTAAAAACCACTGAATTGTATAAATTAAAAGGGTGAATTTTATGGTATGTGAATTATACCTCAATTTTTAAAAGATTTTAAAAATACAAGTATTGCAATAAACTGAACTAGTCCAAAATTTTGAACTGCAGCATCACAGAGTCACAACTGGTTTTTTTTGTTGTTTGTTTTATTTTTTGGCCGCACTGCACAGCATTGTGTGATCCCAGTTCCCCGACCAGGGACCGAACCCGCGCCCCCTGCAGTGGAAGCTCGGAGTACTAACCACTGGACCACCAGGGAAGTCCACAAACTGGTTTTTTTTTTTAAAGAAAGAAGTGTATTTAATTATCTTGTGCTCACTGGCAAAAACAATTTTTTGTACTGTCACTAATTAAAATGTAATTTAAAAGTACCTTTAAGATAGTTTAACCTTTATCTTATCCTTTAAATTTTAATTCTGGCCTATTTCATATTGTACATAAAATAGTAATGCAGCAGTACGGGGATATAGTTTCTAAATATGTAAATATACATATATTGGATATTAATGCATGAGGGCTTTTATGGATGTGGAGCACAATCAACAAAGTTAGAGGCCACTGCTTTGGTGTCTTGTTAGATGACAGTCAGGAAAGAAACCTCAGGGAAATGGATATAAGAAAATCAGCAAGAGGTACTGACATATCAAATCTTAGTTTATATTAAGAATATCAAAGGAATTTATATACATGATTAAAATAAAAGCTAATCTGAAAGTCTCTACCGGAAAATATTCTGAAGTTATAATTTTAACTCATTTCAGTTCTTCATCATGTGGTGGCAATTTGTACTAAGCAAATTTCCATTCCGTGTTTCTCCACAGGAGAGGGTCACATCTTATATACTGTGTACTAAAAATACATCCTTCGAGAATAATAATGTTACAGTTCTTTCTTCAGCTGTGTCCCTGACTGCTAGCCAGGCGTTGGCTTGCTTTACCAATTCAGCTGGTACCGCAGACGTTGTCTGGTCCAGTGTCCAATTTCTTTTCTCCACTTGCCCTGGAAAAAGACAGTGGTGTCCCTGTAGTCTGTGATCTGTCTCTTCAAATGTTTGCCTGACCTCATTATCCAGAACACTCTATAAATGTAGTCTGCTACACAGCCCTGAGTCTGTGAAGGAGCAGAATTCTCTCTTGAAAGTGACAAAGCAAAATAGAATGATCTGTCTAGCCAGGCTTGGAAAATACAGTTGCCAGGTTCCTACTGGTTTGGAGAAAATGCATGAGCAATGTGCCGGCCACCACGCTCTGCTCCTGAAACACTGCTGTGAAATTTTATAGAAGAATCAAAAACTAAGAGGAAAGCCTGCCCCTTTGCTGGCATACCTGCCCACTAGCTGTTCTTCAGGAAGTGCTTTGTACTGTATGAGTGATCACGAAGCTCAGAGCATGGCTGCACACATATCCCCACATCGCCGGTTAGTTGGCCCACAGATCTAATGTCTTTCCTTTCAGTAGGGTGACACCGTGGGAAGACTACCCAGAAAAGTTGTGTTTGAATTCCTGGTCTTCCACCTACTGGCCTTGGGGAATCACTCAACTTCTCTGATCCTTGGTATTCTCATCTGTAAAATGGAGATAAGGACAACTACTGCATATGGCTGTTGTGCAGCTGAAATAAGAGAATATATCTAAAAACAGCACAGTGTCTGGCACACAGTAGATACTCAACAAATGTTAGATTTATTTTTTGCAAGTCAGGGATACAGGATCTGGGGTGATTCCCCTGTATCATCACACAAGACCTATCACTGACATTGTTGGTGTTACTTAACCAAAGGACAAACAGCCATATACACTTCTTCTTGACAGGAAACCATGATTTTTTTTAAACATTTCTTCTTTAAAATATTTATTTATTATTTATTTTGGCTGTGCTGGGTCTTAGTTGCGGCACATGGGATCTTCATTGCGGTATGTGGGCTCTTATCTGTGGCATGCAGACTCTTAGTTGTGGCATGCATGTGGGATCTAGTTCCCCGACCAGGGATTGAACCCAGGCCCCCTGTATTGGGAGTGCGGAGTCTTACCCACTGGGCCACCAGGGAAGTCCCAAACCATGATTTTTTTGGATGGTGTTTGAGCTTGGATTCTCCCGAAGGCAGAGCCTGAGATAAGACTAGTGTGCAAGTATTTATTTGGAAGGTGATTTCAGGGACTAGGAATGAGGGCCTGAGTAGAATTGGATAGAGAAAGAAGAAAAGCCAATAGAAGAGTAAGCTATCAAGGTCACTGCTGTGGGCAGTGGAGGTGGATTCCACCAGGACCTTCTAAGAAGCGTGCAGAATGCCCCTGAAGGATGGGATGCATGAGCATTTCTCCATTGTTTCTGTGCTGTAGTAGTTAGAGTTTGGGGGTGTTAGCCCACCACCCTTCCAAGCTATGCATGTCCACCAGCTGACTGAGTGCACCCACGGGTGCCTGCTTGCAGCAAGGGCTGTCGGGGAGAATTGAATCAAGGCCTATGCCCACCCCAGCCGGGACTGGCTACATAATTTGTGAGATCCAGTGCAAAATGAAAAGGCTGGGTTCTATGTTAAAAAATTATTAAGAATTTCAAGACAGCAACAGAAGAGCATTAAACCAAGCCCTTCTAAACGAGAGGCCCTGTGCAACTACACAGGTCCCATGCCCCATGAAGCCAGCCCTGACCCCCTGTGGGGCTGGAATTAGGGACAAGGCCAAGTAAATGTGAGTGGAGGCACCACAAATGTCAGAGGCAATGTGCCCAACCTGAGAGATTGAACTAAAATTAGTCTAAGCCCGTTGTGGCGACCTCTTTCCCCTTCTATAGTAACTGGTTTAAGGATGGTCATGTTCTGGCCAATAAGATGTAAGGGTGTTAAAGGATAACACTGAAGGGTGTTAATTAAAGGGAGGCAAGCAAAGCAAAAGCTTTTTTTTTCTCTTTCCTCTCTCCTTTCTGCTAGAGATGCTGTCCTGTGAGGACATGATGCTGGGAGCTGCAGCAGCCATCTTGTAGCTATGAGGAGACACTGCTGCTACACTGAGGATGAGGTCCTTAGAGGACTCTGGTGAGTTTCTGGGCCCACCCTGGGACCACTACTTTGGGACTTCCTACTCAGTAACAATAAGTGTCCTATGAGTAAAGTCACCAGCAGCCAGAAGCATTCCTAACTTAATATGACTCCTAAGTATCTTCTCTCTTTGGCCATACATTTCCCACGTTCTTTGAAGCAGAGCAAAGGCTGCTATCTGTACACTATGCTTTGATCAGGCCAGGGCAGATGAAGAATTAAATTAAATAAGTAAGTGATTGCCTGTTGTTGAATAGGTAGAGGAAAGCCACCTCTCTGCATAATCTGCATCCTTTGCCTCTGGCTACTTTCTAAATTTTACTTACTGGGAAGAGTGATAAGAAAGGACATGACAGTTGATGCCTCCATGCCCACATTAGTAGGGATTTAACCACTACCAGATCCGCTTCTCTACGATTAAGCTGTTTAAACTTTGTGGAGGATACTGTTGTATTTGCCTGCCCTGAATTCCCTTCATCTGGTAGTGAATTCCATTTTATCTTGGAGAACTGTCCAGCCTCTTTGCTTGTGCTCTTGGTAAGACTTTAGAATCAAGGTATCTGGCCCTCCTTTGACCAAGGCCTGGGCAGCTAATCCAGAGGCCAACTGGACTTTCTCTCCAGGAAATCTGAAACCCAAGGCAGTGCCCTGAATGGATTAATTCTTGATATCTAAATTCTAGGTGATCCAGGGCTCCTGTCCTTGCTGAAGCTCATCCTTCAGCTATCCTACATATCTTCTTCTTTCTTTTCTTTTTTTTTTTTTGTCCTGCTACCTACAATTTCTATTGCACACCACCAAAGAATCAAAGAACCCAAACTTCAAACCTAAAATTTAAAGGAAATGGAAACCCCAAACACAAACATCATTATTCAGCAGCTTATAAGTGAACTCCCTTACTTTCACATATTCTCACATTAATTGAAAATCTATGTAGCAGCCTAATTGCAAAACTAGCTCCAATTATCCAACCTTCCACGTATCCATGTACTTTGCAGTGTAAGTTGGTCACTCCCACCAAAAGGTGGAGAATATTTCCCCAACTTCTTTAACACAGGTTGACTTTGTGATTTGCTCTGGCAAAAATTTTAACAACAGAATTTGGTTAAAGCAATGATGTATCTGTTCAAAGCCTAGGCCCCAAATGGCTTTGTCTGTTTCTGATCTATCTGCTGGGGCCCTGTGACTGCCATGTGAACAAGCCCAGGCTAACCTGCTGAAGGATGGGAGGCCACATGGAGCAGAGTTGATTCATTCCAGCCACGTCCATCTTAGGCCAGCACCCTACTGACTCTCAAACCTATGAATGAGCCCATCCAAAAATCTGAAAAGCTGTCTACAAGCACACCACAGCTGACTACAAATACATGAGTGAGTCCATCCACAACCAAAGAACCATTCAGATGATTAATAAACTCCTGAACAACAGTAAATGGTCACTGTTTTAACCCACTGAGTTTTGAGATAGCTTGTTATACAGCAATAGCTAATTGATATCACCTGTAAAGCATAAGGCACTGGACTGGTATTTAACCAATTATTATGTGCTTAATAAGTATCTAGCACTATGCTCATACATGAGGGCTTATTGAGATTCTCATGGTAATCCCATAGCTTATTTATTTGTTTGTTTTAAAAATAATGTGGCCCCTCTCTACCTACACATTTTAGAGAGGCAAATATTTTAGAGAGTCATATGGACTATACCATCTAAATGGTAGTTAGGAAATTTATCTGATACCATTAGCACAATCCAGCACGTTGCCAAAATCAGAAGGACACTCTGTTTTAACAAGGTATTGTGAGAGGTAATTGTGGACCTTGGGCACGGATTATTCCTATCACCTTTCTCCCTTCTTCTTCTAGCACATGTTTGAAAAATTAAATTGAATATTTAAATCTGCCAAGAGCAAGACTTGTGGTTCTAGTGAAGACTGGAGTAACCTTAACGTTTGTGAGCCAGACCACAAAACACCACTAGTCCAACAGATTCAGAAGGCTTGAGTCAGGTCTGTGATCACTTTTGGAAAACTCTAAAACTGTCTATCCATTTAAAGCCAATGGATAACAAGGGGATTTGGTAGAAACAAATGAAGCAATTCATTTCACTGACTAAAAGGACGGATTTCAGTAATGGGTATGTTTGATTTTCTCAGGCTTTGAAATAAATTTTTGAAAAGCTGTGTTCTAACCTGGTGCCTAAGACCAGCAGTTTATATAGCACAGTGGTTCATTTAAATAGATGAAATTATAAATATATTTAACATATATCCATCATTTTTACTGTACAAGGTATTTCTTAACAAAATGTGATTTTGAAATATCATTAGTAACTTCAGGTTGTGGTTCCAACAGGATTTAGAAAATGTTTTTGCTGATTCATTTGGCACAAAAGGTTTCCCCAAAACACAATGAAAATCCAATTGTAAAACAGGTTTTCCAGTGAACAAACATATTTTGATAGTGGTTCTGGTTATAACTCAAAGCAAGCTTCCAAGTTTCTTGATAAATTTTTTTCTCTTCCATGACATCATGAAAGAACAATTCTTGCAAAAGACACATAGAAAACAAAACGAAACAAAACAAAAATTACTTAGGTCTGTCATTTAACACTGCCAATTGCCACTTTATTGTTAGCAAAATGCATTACTTTTTTAAAGTGAAGCAGGAGGTAAGTTACTTGAACAATATATAAGCTAAAAAACACCTAGCAAACTAAATAGTTCAGAGGTTTTCCACCCTACTCCATGATATTTCTAAGTTGTCAGACAAATTTATATTTATCAATGATTATTTCTAAATGTTTTATCTCTGAAAGAAGGAACAAGTCAAACTGTAAGAAAAATGAACTTTGGAGAGTAAAATACTGTTTGGGGCAAAAGAAGAAATGGGAAATATAATTAGCAATGATGAAATTATCTAAGTGACAGTTCGTTTTATTGGGCTGTAATAGAATGTTTCCACATTAGCAGGTCTAAATGTTCACTCCACCTAGTCAAAACCAGTTGTTTCACTTTTTTTTGTTGTTCCATATTGAGAAACAATTAAGCAAAACTCAAGGCTTCTCAGCGTAGCCTTAAGAAACTCAAATTACTTAGCCCTCCCAGCAAAGTTCTGGTTTCAAATAGAATTATTAAGGCGGAGAAGCTAAATCTCTTCCAAATCCAAATTACAGTTTTACCTGATAATTGATCTCAGATTTCAAATGTTAAAGACACAATTTACTCTCACTTCTTGCAACTGGTTTTGTGTCACTCTTTAAGCTTCAGATTGCAAACTTGTGGATGCCAAGAGTACTGGTCATTGTGATTCTGTATGTTTGTTGTCTTAGTCTGCCTTGTCATAATATTTCATCTGCAAACTTTTGATCTTGATTTATGTGTCCTTTGTGCTTTTTATCAAGATTGGAAAGGAAAGAGAAAAAGGAAAATAACTTCCTAGTTCTTCTATGGAGGAATATAATTTCTTATAACTATTTCTAAGTAGGTCAAATTCATTTTAGAAACCTCTCTATTTCATTCCCAAGTGCTATCCTTTGAGAAGATGGAAACTAGAAAGAGAGAAGAGGAGAATATTCTTGGTTCTCCAACCCTTAGAAGCTTCTAGTTCTTAGGACATTTATTTCAATTTAATCTATTCATAGACATACTTTTATTGTTCAGTATCAATGAATACTGGGAGTGGGAAGGGGGTGCGCCCCAATGAGGATATTCTCAAAATCCTCAAAGAAACAAATTTAGATGGGAATACAATCTATAAAACAAGAGAAAGTTTGAAACTAGAACATGCTAGAACTAGAATCAACTAGAAATGTTAAAATGAAAATATAGTTATTGAAATAAAAAATTTTAAAATGAGCTTCATAGCAGCTTCTTTACTGCTGAAGAATGAATGGGTAAACTGGAAGGTCAAACAAAGTTTATCTCCCAGAATAAAGAGAATGAAAATGTTAAAGAAGAGTTCAAAGAGAAGAGGACACATCCAAACCCTCCAATACCTATTTAACAGAGTGTCAGAAGCAGAGAATAGAAGAAATAGTGAAGAGATAATACTGAAGAGATACTAGGAAGAACATCCCAAAACTGTAGGGA
>NW_006798376.1:3131395-3158965 GCF_000442215.2 Lipotes vexillifer | reverse complement strand
AAATACTAGGAAGAACATCCCAAAACGGTAGGGAAAAAATGAGTCCTTAAATAGAAAATTCCCATCAAGTGTATAAGAGAATAAATTAAGAACACACTCTTAGGTATATCATGTAAAATTCCAGAGCATCCAAGACAAAGTGAACGTTCTAAAAGCTATCAGAGGGAAAAGACATAATAATACAAGGAAGGAATGAGAATGAGATTATCAGCAACACTGGAGGTCAGCAGTCAATGTGCTAAGGGAAAATAATTTTGGACCCAGAATTCTATATCTAGCCAAATTATTACCCAAGTGGAAAGACAAAATAAAGACATTTCCAGACATATGAATATTTGGAAAGTTTACTATCCAAAGATTCTCTTTGAATAAAATATACTAGGGTGTACTCCCGCAAGAAGAAAAGTAAATCTAAAGGAAGGGTACAAAAAGTCCCAGTGAGCAAAAAAATCATCAGAAATATAGTATTAAATCAAAACGAATAAGTTTTTAAAATTATGTGTTTAAAAACAAGCTGGAACCAAAATTTCAGAGAGCAGTAACACAGGAGTTGGGAGGAATAGTGTAGAGAGAAGTAAAAGTAAGTTGTGTCTTTTTGTGCTTGGAGAATAGAGATACTGATTAAATTATGTGTTTAAATATTTTAAAGTAACCACTTACATGCACACACATATATAAAACAGTAGAAGAGGGAAATGTGGAAAAAAGAAATGCAGTCAATACAATAAAAGACAGGACTAGAGAAGAAGAAAGGGAAAAAAAGGGTCAAGAGAAAAAAAGACTTAGCCTTAGTGACATTGTCTGAGCTCTTGGATTCAACCTTACCTGATGCTAGATGCACTCCTGGACTTCTTACCTACTTGAGTCATTCAATCACCCTTTTGGCTAAAATTAGATTAGATGGATTTTTACCACATGCATCCCAAAGCATCTTAATCAATTCAGCCTTCATATTCATCACCCATATTTTTGCTTCAGTTGCCTTCCCTTTCATGCTGAATTAAATGCTCACACATTTCCATAACGTGTTAAAATCTATTTTTGAAAACTTCCAGGATATAAATAATGAAAAAAAAATTGACTCATTGCTAGATTCCTCATTCCTCTGACTTTTCAACATTTCTACTTTGCCATTCCCCAGCCCTGCATAGAGAGGCCACATCTATTTTTCCACCTCAGAGTCTGGGCCACACACGGTCTTTGTTGGAGGAAGAACTTTTTAAAAATCAACTTCTTCAAGCAAAAATGAAACACAGGCTATGCCATTTATAGAGTGTTTTCATACCCAATTTGATCTGAGGTGGTAGCTTGGGGACAATTAAATAGCCATAAAATAAATCAGCCTCAGAGAGCCTATTTCCCAGGTCTAACAGCCACCAGAGTTCCAAGCAGAGTTCCTAATCAGTTTTATTTACATAGGAAAGCACTTCCAGTTATATTTTTTTCCTGCTGCACTCACTGGCCAGGATTTTCTCCTGACCATCTGCGGAATAAAAAGTACTCCTTACCTGGATCGCTCTTTCTCTGTTTATAGAGAACGTAGAAGCTTTTAAACATTCCACCGTCAGCATTTATCTCACTGTGGTGTGACTGTTGGTTCCCCTCTCCTAGCAGATGTTTGGTCAGAGGCTGTGCCTCAGCTATGTTTTGGTCCCAGGGCTTAGCGCAGGGCCTGGCCCCCAGGGGTTGCCTGGCCCCCAGTGGTGCTCAGTAAGCATTTGCTAAGTGGATGGATGGGGTCCCATACTTCCCCTGACTATGCTCTGTGCATTCCAGCTTCCTCATTTAGCTTCTATCACCTCTCTCAATGCCTCCAATGTCCCCCTCACTCCCCCTGGACCTATTTTTCTCTATTTGACCAATTCAATCTCACTTTTTTTCAGGAAGACTTCCTTAACTTGGTGACCACCCTCTTTGGTGTCTGTCACCACCTGCCTCTTGCTTTATTATACTCTTTATTGAGGGCAGTCACTAGGAAACATGGCATCTTTGTGAAGATTAGGAAAAGGTGCCCTCTCTGGACAGATACGCCCTGAGGTACATCAGAGCACATGGCTTTGGGGGCAGAGAACAGACCAAGCTCAACCCTTTTTCCCTGTTAGCTTTGTGCCCTTGTGCAGTGAACCGTGTACAGAGCCAGATGAGGTGGCCCTGACACAGAGCCTCCTTCCTGAACCAGACCACACCTGGGGCAGGGACTTTGTTTGAAGCCCACCTTCTAAATCCTTTTAAGCCCCTTTTTATATTCCCAGCCTTTCATCTACCACATTCTTCATTCTATGTGATAAACATTGTAACTGCTGATGGTTATTATATGAATTTGTTGATTCTTGCTAGTTATTAGATTTCTTATAGGCTGGTTAAATGAAATACTGTCATTTTCTGGTAAACAGAGACAAAATGATTGTGAAGCAATTATACCTAGTTGCTTTTTTACAGCTTAATTGAGATATAATTCTTACAACATAAAATTCATCCTTTTAAAGTGTACAGTTCAGTGGTTTTTAGCATATTCAGAGTTATGGAACCCATTATTGCCACAGTACTTTAGCATATTTTCCACCCCAAAGAAACCCCATATTCATAAACATTCACTCGCCTCTCTCCCCTCCTTCCAGCCTCTAGCTACCACTAACCTTCTTTCTGGATCTTTCTCTATGAATATGTCTATTCTGGACATTTCATATAAGTGCATTCATATAATATGTGATCTCTTGTGAATGGATCCTTTTACTTAGCATAATGATTTTAAGGTTAATAAACACTGTAGCAATGGTTAAGTACTGCATTTCTTTCAAAGTTGAATAGGACTCCATTGTATGAATTTATCACATTGTATTTGTCAATTCACCAACTGATAAGATATTTGGGTCGTTTCCACTTTTGGGCTATTATGAATAATGCTGCTATGAACGTTCATGTGTAAGTTTTGTGTGGACATACATTTCCAATATTCTTGGTTATATACCTAGGAGTGGAATTGCTGGATCATATGATAACTCTATGTTTAACTTTTTGAGGAAATTCCAAGCTGTTTTCCAAAGTGGCTGCACCATTTTACAATCCCACCATCACTGTGGGGTCCAATTTCTGCGCATTCTCATGTAAACATGCTATTGTCTTTCTTTTTTTATTAGAGCCCCTTAGTGTTTGTGAAGAGGTATTTCATTGTGGTTTTGATTTGTATTCCTAGTGACAAGTGCTGTTGAGCACCTTTTTGTGAACAATCAGACTGAAGGTAGTGTAGGGATGCAGCGAGGTCTCAGAAACAACTGGAGCCAGGGTCACAAGTGCAGCCAAGACTCCCTCTCGCTTTCCCCATCACCTGCTCTGCTTTTCTTATCTTTTTTTTAAAGGAAAGCACATTTATTTGTTTTAAATTTATTTATTTATTTATTTTTGGCTGCGTGGGGTCTTCGTTGTGGCATGCGCGGCATGCGGGATCTTGCGTTGCGCAGGCTTCTCTCTAGTCGTGGTGTGCAGGCTCCAGAGCGCGTGGGCTCTGCTGTTTGCGGCATGCAGGCTCTCTAGTTGAGGCTCGCAGGCTTAGTTGCCCCAGGCATGTGGGATCTTAGTTCCCCAACCAGGGATGGAACCCGTGTCCCCTGCATTGGAAGGTGGATTCTTTACCACTGTCCACGAGGGAAGTCCCCCAGCTCTGCTTTTCTCTGCAGGTGGGCTAGGCTTTCTTCTCTCTCATGGCAGACCAGCTTCTTCCACACGGCTTCTGCCAGCTCCTGCCACCAGAGAGGGCCTGACTCCTTTTCTCAGGGAACTCTGGATTCATCTGCCTTGGGTCAGACACTCAGGACTAGACCAATTAATAGTGAGCAGGAAATAAGCACAAGACAAAAACATGGCAACTCCCAATGGAATCACATGACTGAAAAAGGAAGAGTGGTTCTCAAGAATAGGGAAATGTTATTTCCAGTGGAAAAAGGAGATATTGATAATATGAAATAGTATGAGTCCATGTCAGGACTAACTTTGAAGAGCAAAAGGTACTAGATTTTTGGTCTCTAAGAGTTTTATAATGGCCTTTGGTCAAAAGCCTTAAAGGTTTTTACTCACCTGAACTATTGCCAAATACAAAGGAATATATACTTATAATCTTAATGCATATTAGTGATATTCTTGATGTTGTTTGTCTATTTAAACAACAATATCCTGGGGCCAAGGTAACATTATAACAAAGTTTTTGAAGGAAATGCTATTATAATAAACTACAGCATCATTCTGTTTGTATCGCAACTTTCATTAACCTTACCAAAAAGGATTCTGATGAAAGGCTGAACTCAGAGGTCACAGTCTGGCAGCCTACATACCTGATTTCACCTTATAACATTTATTGTTTGACTCACATGATGTATTTTTTTAAGTTTGAATTAATTTCCCGCACTAAAAAATCTGGAAATTTCACATAGAAATCTGGATTTCTAGCTTCTCTTGAAAAATCAAAGGCATCGCCATTCCATTCCCATTCTTCTGCAGGCATATGGTTTGTAATCCCTGATTTGAATTATTTTGATCTCTAGTCATTAACTGTCTCTGAGGAAGCATATACCAAGTAACTAAGTCATAGTTTCCATTCATGTGGCCTTGCTGACTTGTAAGGTGACAGGATATAAATGGGGGATTCTCTTCACAGTTGAATGAAACAAAAATCTCTTCCATAGGTATTTAAAGTTTGTGATCATTTTACTTTCAGGCTCTTGCATAACAGGAAGGGAGATTATAGACACAACATAAATTCTCTTTGCAAAACCAGGAGTCTTTGTATTAATTCTTGGTCTTCTCTCAAAACGGGCAACTCCTAATTAGTTTTAACTACTTACCACTGGAGGATTATATTTATCTAATACTATTCCGTAGTTTCTTTAACAATTGTCATAAAACATGTCTTTAGTAAATAATATAAACATATATAGTTATATAAATATAGTTAATAATACTGTATTGCATATTAGAAAGTTGCTATGAGAGTACATCTTTAAAGTTCTCATCAGAAGAAAAAAAATGTTTTGTAACTGTGTAAGGTGATAGATGTTAAACTAGACTGTGGTGATCATTTTGCAATATATACAAATATGGAATTGTATGTTGTAACCTGAAACAAATATGTCAATTATACCTCATAAAAATAAAAAAAAAATGTTTTTAGCTTGAAGTGCTCTAAACAATTCTGGTTCTAACCTAAGGCCACCTGGTTGTTGTCTTACTCTAATTGACTGCAAGAAGTTTATAATCGTGCCTTTTACCTAAATCAACCCAATGAAAGATGGCACTCCATGTTATTTCAATTCGGTTCCTTAAGACTCGAGAGGCCAAAGTATTGCTGTGTTAACCAACGACTGCCTGAGGTAGACCCTGGGCTACGGTACCCAGATTCCCCTTCAGGAATGAGGAATTTATTCCCTCAGATGCTGGGAGTGCTGTTGGAAGATGTCTTCAGCTGTCAACCCTATTTAAACTGCCTCACCCAAGGTCATGTCTTCTCCGAGGACATACCACATCTGAAGAATGCTCATTTGAGGATATAAAATCCTGCCCCTCTTGCCCCAATGTGGGATATCCAAAGGACCATTCCATCCCCAGAGCTCCTGAGGTCTTCGTTGGGAATGCATCTTAGTTCAACTTCTGCTTAATCCTGCTTCCCTGTGTCCCTTCCATAGGTGTTGATCTCAAGCTCTCTTTAGTAACCCCCTGCACCCTAATCTCCATCTTGGAGTCAGCTTTGTGGGAGCCCATCTTATGAAACTACTATGAAGAGGGTGGCTACGAATAAGGGTGGTGTTTCAGAGAGGAGGGGAAGAAACCAGGAGATCTGAAGCACAGGATTCCTATTTGGGAGAAAAGGCAAATTAGGAAGTGGGGAAAGTTTCTGAAAGCCCAGCAGGAAAGTCTCCACTGATTCTCAACCAAAGCTTCTAGAGAGCAGAAGCCAAGCAATACTGATTAACCTCCTACTTCCTATTATCAATAAAATACTCACAAAACCAAAGAGAGGAGATGAAAAAGTTACAGTGGCATTACAAACTAGAAATGCTGCCCGGCCATCTGTCAGATGTCAGGAAGAACGTTTATGTAGCAAAGCCTGGAACGAGAAGCCCGGGGACATAACCGAGGGCTTTAAGTAGGGAAACATGGGATGGCGAATATGGGCAGAACTATAGACTGCTAGAGATGATTGCCCCCAGAGGGTGGGGGGATCAGTTTTGAAGACTGGAAGCCCTATCTTGTAAGGGCCAGGGGATTTATCCCTTAGAGTGAATAGATTCAGAATAAAATGGAATCAGCAAGCTAACAGAAAGATGGGCTAGGTGGTTTGCCCA
This sequence comes from Lipotes vexillifer, assembly GCF_000442215.2. NCBI lineage: Eukaryota > Metazoa > Chordata > Mammalia > Artiodactyla > Lipotidae > Lipotes > Lipotes vexillifer. The sequence continues at coordinate 3,152,633 of NW_006798376.1, read as the reverse complement.
TCCAGTCCTCTAGTCTAAGATGCAGACAGAGGATTCTAACACTGACCATTGCCCCATGTTTACAGGCATTCACCAGAGCTGAATACAGTTCTCCTTTTTCAAGGGTAATCAATACTTAAAATGTGGTAGGGGGAGCCTATGAAACATCACGTAACATAAATGACAGAGAATTTGGCATTTGAGGTTTTCCGAATAACATGTGTTTGGAAAATATTCCTACAGGAAACCTAACTAATTTTAGAAAACATCAGGTTTGTACGCTGAATAAGATTTAGGAAAATATGGATGTTTGAAATAAAAGATGAACTATGGGTAAGAAAACAAACAGATTAAAAAAGGAGCTAGCTGAGATGGAATCAGAAATCAAAAGCTGTATGAGAGGATGGGACTACTGTAAAAAAAAAAGTTATAAATACAATCACAGAATTAGTCACACATTGACAGGAAAGAAAATTGAAGCAGTGATTTGGAGAATGAGCTTGAGAAGAAAGAAGCATTAAAAAAACCAGAGATAACCAATTTTTTTTAATGAATGGTTTGATTTTCATCTGTTTATTTGTTCATTGTTTTCATCTGTTTTCTACCTAAAAGATCTACTGGCTGGAAATTCAGTATTCATTCTCAGTGTGTTCTCTCAACTCCTTGATTTTATAACTATTAATCAAGCTTCACTCTATGGCATTTGTTTTCCTTACCATGTGCAAATGTGAATGTTGCACTGTTAACTTCAGAATGACCCGTTAGCAGTGCTATCCCCCTGAATATCTGTTATCTTAACTCTGTGGCTCTTGGGATACTGGGGACAGTGTTTCTGAAAGGAAGGCATGTATGTGGGAGAAAGTGGAGTAGAGAAGGTTACTCAAGTTTAAAAAAAAAAACAAAAAGGGAACAAGAAAAAACTGAGGACTTCCCTGCTAGTCCAGTGGTTAAGACTCCGTGCTTCCAATGCAGGGGGCACGGGTTTGATCTCTGGTCTGGGAAGTTCCATATGCTGTGTGGTGTGGTCAAAAAAAAAAAAAAAAAAAAAGAATAAAGAAAAAACTGAGAGTGAAAATGTGATAAATATGTACGGCAGAGACTAGAGATTCAAGATAATAATTATTCCTAAAATACAAGCCAGAATAAACATAAGCAACAAATTAACAATAGAAAACTTTGCTGATATGAAGATGTATCACAGTTCATGGAATTCAAGAGCCCATCATATACCCGAACGTGAAAAGTAAGAATAAAATGAACACTTAGACATATTCTGTTAAAATTTTCTTTTAGTTTCAAAAAATTTTGAAGTGCCCTACATACAGGAGAAACAACTGACCTACAGAGGAAAAACTATAGGCGTAAAATGAGACATATTCTTTACCTCTCATGTAGAGATGAAGTCATAGACAGGAAGGTGGGCTGTAGAAAGAACAAGGGTGCCAAAGTTTGAGCTACTACAGTCAAAGCAAGTCCTGGATCTTGGACTCAAGTTATACCCAGTATCTCTAATAGCTTCTTAGACTCCTTTGACCTGCTTGCCTTTTCCCTCTGTCCTCTGCCAAGAATGAATGACCCTTCACCAATGCTGTTACCAGCTAGTGCACATTATATCTTCACAATCAGGTTCAGTAAAGACCAGGCCACCATCAGATTGACTGCTCTGAACTCCTCTGCCATCACACTTTTGAGGCACCCAATCTGCTGGATCATTTGTAGTGATTTTTGTTTTCAGTTTGTGACCACAAACAGGTATATTAGTTTGCTATTGCTGCTATAACAAATTAGCACAAACTTGGTGGCTTAAAACCACTCAAATTTATTATCTTACAGTTCTGGAGGCTGGAAGTCTGAAATGGGTTTCACCGGGATAAATCAAGGTGTCACGAGGGCCGCAGTCCCTACTGGGGGCTCTAAGGGAGAATCTGTTTTCCTGCTCTTTCCAGGTTCTCAAGGCCCGCCCGTATCCCTTGGAACACGGCCCTCTTCCATCTTCAAAGCTAACAACTGTTGGCCAAGTTCTCATCACGTTGCATCATTCTGACCTTCCCTTCTGCCTTCCTCTTCCACATTTAAGAACACATGTGATTATATTGGGCCCACCTGGATCATCCAGGATACACTGTCTCTCTTAAGGTCAGTTTGTTAGTAACCTTAATTCTATCTGCTACCTTAATTCCCCTTTGCCATATGACCTAATAGGTTTTAGGAATTAGAACATAGCCATCTTTGGAGTTCCATTATTCCTTCTACTACCAACAGGCTTCTCTTGTTTTGCTTCTGGCTACCTTAACTATTCATTAGCACTTCAAGAGAAGACTGATGATAAGAAAAAGAAAGGTAAATGTTGACACTTATTTATAATTGATAAGAGTTTGATGAAGGAGGGGGAAACTCATGGCTAAAATATAGACCTGAGATTACATCAGTGGTGATTAAATCAGATAAAATATGTGAAATCCTCTACCCTAGGATTGACCCAGAGCCTTTTGATTAAGTGGAATCTAAAGTTGATACCCCAGGTCCCCCTTCAAAGCATGGCTACCAGAGTTTGGTCTTTCATCTACTTTTACACGAGTCACTATTTCACAAAATTCTCATTACCATCTTTCTGTTTTCCTCCTCATCATCCTGAAAATATTTTTTATTTCTCTTCTGGATACATTCAGCATGGAAAGGCTGCCATGGACATTGTGTCTGTTTTATTGTTGTGGACCAAGAGTCTGTCCAGTTCCTCTTCTGAGCTGATATTATGCATCCCTGATCTATAATTATTATTTCAATAAAGGGATTGACAGAGGGAACTGTACAGTGAGCAAGGATTGAAGGAGTTCTAGCTATTTGGGAAGAAAGCAACCTCAATAGTCAAGAAAATGTAGAGTTTCATTTATATATGTTGTATCAGTTATGATCAAGTGTGGTTGTACGTTACAGAAAGCCCCATAAAGGGAGTTAAACATAGAAGGGTTTTTCTTGCAGGTAGAAGAATTCCAAAAGTGGGCAGTCCCAGGCTTGCGTGGTAACTCTGCAAGTAAGACTGCAGTTTGTACAAGGCAAGGTAAATGTCTAATTCTTTCTTTTTAAAGACCAATTTTCAAAGTATGGTGTTAGTGTGCTGACTACCTTCAATGGTGAATGTTTTTTTTCATTTTTTGAATTTTTAAAAGTATCATTATGAACTCAAATTTTCTACGTTCAATGTGTTTCAGTCAATTACAGTTATTCTTTTTGGTGCCCAAATTGTCTCATCTCCTGTCAGTTAAAAGCCCATGTAGGTTGGCTCCAGTCCTTTTGACATGACCCTATTGGTCTTTGAGAACTTCCTTGCTTTGGGTACAAAAAATATGTCAGGCTCATTTTGTACATTCCTGCCCCAGACCAGGAATCAGCCATTTCTCCAGTGTACCCTGGCTCCTTCTAGTGGGAGATGGCATTTGGAGAACACAATCTAGTCTTTACTACTGGGTTGTCATTATCCTTAGGCCTCAGTACACAGAGCTATTAAATATGTGTTTTTTAGAGAAACCAATAAAACCACTAACAATAAGGCTACTGAATATAATTTAAGTTTCTTTAAAGTTCTTTTTGCCCTTAGAATATTTCCTAAAATATTGTGAAAGACTGTGAAAATTATTAATGTGAAATAATTCTTCTTAGAGTAAATATGTCACCACCTTGATACCCAAATTAGGTTTTCTTTTGTCTGTGTATGTTTTTTAATTTTAGAGATCATGTATTTTTCTTTCTGACTTAATCTTGTTTTTTAATTATAACATTTACCTAGTCACAAATAAAAGTTTTAAATGGGGTATATTTAGAAAAGTCTAGTTTCCTTTCCTCATAGCTAATTATTTTGTTAGTTTTTGAGTTATCCTTTCATCATTTAAAAAGAAATACAAACAAATGCTGACAGATATTCCTATTTCTCTTCCTGTTTGACACACAAAGTATCACACTATAAAAACTGTGCTGCACTGTGCTTTTTTCCACTTTAAAAAAATACCCTGGGGGGCTTCCCTGGTGGCGCAGTGGTTGAGAGTCCGCCTGCCGATGCAGGGGACGGAGGTTCGTGCCCCGGTCCTGGAAGATCCCACATGCCGCGGAGCGGCTGGGCTCGTGAGCCATGGCCGCTGAGCCTGCGCGTCCGAAGCCTGTGCTCCGCAATGGGAGAGGCCACGGCAGTGAGAGGCCCGCGTACTCCAAAAAACAAACAAACAAACAAAAAATGTATGCTTGAGGAAGGGTCAGCTGGACTTACTGATGGATTGGCTTTGGAGATTGAGAGAAAGATAGGAATCAAAGATGACTTCTAGGGTCTGGCCTTAATTTTATGGTGGTGCCATTCACTGAGATTAACAAGACTGAGACAGGATCAGGTATGGGTAGAACGACCCTGAATTTTTTGCCTGAGCCTGCGCGTCCGGAGCCTGTGCTCTGCAATGGGAGAGGCCACAACAGTGAGAGGCCTGCCTACCCCAAAAAAAAAAAAAAAAAAATACCCTGGGGATTACTCCACACCAGTATGTAGACAGCTTACCCATTTTTTTTTTTCATGGCTCCCAAGACCATCATATGTATGTACCACAGTTTATTCAACCAACCCCCTACCGACAGACATTTGTGCTACTTCTTCTCTTTTGCTATTATTATAGATAATGTTGTAATGAAAATCTTGAATGTATGTCATTATATTTTGTCAGTATACCTTTGGGATAGATTCCTAGACTGGGACAAAGGGTATTTACGTATATAGTATTGCAGATATTGACAAACTTCCCTCACTGGGTTATTCTGCATTCTCCTGGCAATGTATCAGAATGGCTGTCTCCCTGTAGCCCTGCCAATAAAATGTCAAACTTTTGCATTTTTGCCATCTGATAGATGAAAAATGATATCAGTATAATTTTCATGTCTCTTATTTTGAATGAGCTTGACCATCTTTTCATGTTTAAGAATCATGGAAAATACATTTTAATTTAAATGTATTTGTTGCTCATGCTGGTATCTTCTCACTTGTAAAGTTGGAGAGAACAGGATGGATGTGATTAGGTATGAAACAAGTTTATATTGAGCCAAAGGTAATGCCCAATGTGTTTCTTGGAGTAGAGAAAGTTCTATGAAGCTTTATTTGAAAGATTGCATGGAGGAAATTTTATCCATCAGATTTTAACATGAATTCATATAGTTTTCTTAGAGTGTCCTGCCCTCACTAGAGCACTCATCTTTAGCTGTGCATCAGATTCACATACAGAATTTTTTTGAAAAAGAAAAGAAATAGATGCCTTGGCCCATCCCTGGACATTTGGACCCGGAGACTCTGGAGTCCCTGTCAGCTATGTGTTTTGTTCTTAGTTTTTTGGAGGTGTTTGTTTGTTTAAACTGAGGAGATGATTCTATGCAGACAAATGTACTTGTTCAATAAATATTTACTGGGGCTTCCCTGGTGGCGCAGTGGTTGAGAGGCCACCTGCCGATGCGGGGGACAGGGGTTCGTGCCCCGGTCCGGGAGGATCCCACATGCTGCGGAGCGGCTGGGCCCGTGAGCCATGGCCGCTGAGCCTGCGCGTCCGGAGCCTGCGCGTCTGGAGCCTGCGCTCCGCAACTGGAGAGGCCATAACAGTGAGAGGCCCGTGTACCGCAAAAAATAAATATTTATTGGGTGCCTACCAAGTGCCAGGGAATGAATTGGCTGGCAGGCGCAAGGAACAGAGCAGTGATAAAACAGACACAGCCCCTGTCCTCAGAGACTGTAGAAAGATATACCAAAAATATTGAATAGATTCACATGAAGTGTCGCCAGTGCTCTGAAAGGACAGAGGGCTGAGATAGAGAGTAATAGGAAGGAAGCTTCTGGACAGCAATAGTCAGGGACAGTCTCCCTGAAGAGGTAACATTCAAGCTGATCTGCAGAAGCAAAATGGGTTTTGGGGCCATGCAGAACTAAACTTTTAAGGGCTATTGGAAACATCTGAACAGAATTCACATGAAGTCCTTCACTCAGTGCCGGGTTCATAGTAAATGGCAGCTGCTGTGGTGATGGTGCAAATGATTTTCTGCTCAGCCAGATCTTCTTCCTCTAAGGCCCATTTCTGATTAAACTACTCCCTTAAATCTTCTTTAGTGAATCCAGCCCACACTGATTCATTTATTCACCAAATGTTTATGGGGCCTCTACTGTTTGTCAGGTACCATCCTCAGCTCTGGGGATACACCAGTAAAGCCCACTTGGCTGTCACAGAACACATGTTACAGGAGGAACTTCAATTTCGCAATTTTCTTTTCTTTTCCAGACACAATAGAATTACAGACTCCTGGAGGGCAGGGGACTTACCCCTTTTTGAATTCCCCCTCCCCACAGTTCCTGACATCAACTAAGTGCTCTGTAAAGTGCTAGACTCTGTGACCTTTTAGCTGGTCCAGTGTGCACCACCTGCCCAGTAGCAAAGGACTTTGAGACCTGGCAGTTCTATTAGGAGAGAGAAGAGAAAAAGTGTAGAGTCTGACACATTAAGGGCCCCAAAGCTATCTTTATGCCTTGAAAAAAGGCCAACATCTCTACCATTCCAGTCTGCTGAAAAGCCTGAAGTTGTAAAGTGCCAAAACTCAGATCCTGTTGGCATGGCCTTTAACAAGCAGTTTTCATGAATTTGTTGATTTTGTTGTGGTAGTAGTGGTTACCCAACTTAAATTTTTTTTTTTTCTTAAGAGAATATGTTCGCTGATCCTGGAGAAGCTTTTGGTTTCCTGATGTTAACCAAAACCCTCCGCCTTGCCCATTATTCCCCCCTGCTCCACATATGTGCATCCACATCTATATACTATGTAGAGTCTGTCATTTTATTTCAAACCTCCTGTTTCCTCCAAGTCAGTGCTTCCCAGCATAAAAAACACCTATTATGCCAATAACTTATTGAGTTACAGTTCACTTATTATTAGAGTTTATTATTAGATAAACAATACAGGATGCCTCATTAAATGTGAATTTCAGATAAACAACATATAATTATTTAGTGTAAATGTGCCCCATGCAATGTTTGGAACATAGTTATACCAAAAAAAAAATCTGTTGCTTTATGAAATTCTAATTTAACTAGGTGTTCTGTATTACTATTTGCCAGATCTGGCAATCCTACTTGTTATAGGTCTTTACCTGTGCTGTCTCTCATAAGCCTTTAAAAAATACACAAAGTAGGGCTTCCCTGGTGGCGCAGTGGTTGAGAGTCCGCCTGCCGATGCAGGCGACACGGGTTCGTGCCCCCGTCCCGGAAGATCCCACGTGCTGCGGAGCGGCTGGGTCCGTGAAGCCATGGCCGCTGAGCCTGCGCGTCCGGAGCCTGTGCTCCGCAACGGGAGAGGCCACAACAGTGAGAGGCCCGCGTACCGCAGAAAAAAAAAAAATACACAAAGTAAGTATGCTAATTTTACAAATAAAGACACTGACGCTGAGAGATAGACAGTAATATCCTCAGGATTATAGCTGGTACATGGTAGAATCAGGATTTGAAGCTAGATATGTTCAAATATGAAGGCCCTGTTTTCATCTTTCTCAAGAAAACCAGTAATTGTTACAACTGTTTTGTCCAGAGCTAAATCAAGCTAGAGTTCTATAATGTGAGATTAATGGACATGCCTTTGCAGTTCCCAAAACACAGCTCTTCACCATGCTGAGACTTAGCACCCATCTGCCCCTTCTCGCCATGTGAGTGCTACTCAGCCTTCCTGACTCAGCTCAGAGGTTACCTCATTGAGGAAGCTTCTCTGATCCTCCCAGGAAGAGCTGATCATTCTATGTGTCTCCTCAGCAGCTGTACAGCGCACCACAATGATCTTCTTAAGGGTCTGTCTCCCTCAGAAGGCCATGAGTTTCCTGAGATGGGCACCATGTCATTTTCCCAGTGCCTAGCATGAAAGTGGAGCCTCAGTAAATTCTCGGTAAATACCCAAATTTGAAGCCCAAATCCTGGGCATCCGATTTATATAAACTCTGCTAAAACATGTATGCGATTACTGATTGGAAGACAATGGATCTCCTGGCTGTTTTTGAAAAACATCATCAGAAAATGGATACTAGAAACTAACCTATCTATGTCATGTGAGTCTTTATGGAGGTACTTTTATTTATTCAATAAGCTGTAAATGATTCTATTTGAACTGTCAGAGTTCATCAGCTAAATATATATTCACAACACAAAATGTGTCTACTAAATTTCCTCATTTTAAAAATCTTATGAAATACAGTAATTAGACGTGTCCATTAACCATTTTTCAAGACTTTAATATCTTAGTTTTCTAAGGGTATTTTTGCAACAACAGCAAAAATAAATAAATCATTAATGTAATAATAATAAAGAAACTATCTAGACATGGACAAAAAAACCGTTACTATTTAACTTGAGAACTACCCTAACAATTACACTTTTTCTAAATGATCCTATTTTGCTGTCGCCTTTGACATAGTTTTAAGTTGTGTTGTTGCACAATTACCTTGAATGGAACATCTGAGAATGAATCAGATTTAGTTAACATTCATAAATATCTGCAGTGGCAGGAGGGAGGAGTAAAGCAAAGTTTAGCCTCACCTTTCTAGCTCGGCAAAGCTCAAACCAGTCATTTTAAAAAGCCAATTTTGCGTGAAAAAAGAAGTCATTTTATATGGTAAAGATATGTGTGCTTGGCATATAAGGACGTTATTCCTTAAAATATTTCCTTGAATATATTCCAGAGATTTTTTTAAAAGTCATTTAAAAATGAATTATAATTGTGGTGAATACAGGGCTTCTTTATGTCATTCCTCCTTTGTGGACAGACTCGGTGACTTCCAAAGGCACCCAATTAGATTACTGAAAAGAAATACAGTACTCTTGTCCCTTGGCTGACCTGCTGCTCATCATCGCGAACTGATACTCATATTTAGTGCCAACAAAGCACAACTTCGTTGAGAACAGAAATATACCCATTCCCTCTGGTTCTGAGTCGTCTGACCACATCCAGGTCCTTTAGCTCTTTTGCCGAAATATTCCAGATAAGAATAACGATGGGTTGATGCCCTTTCCAAAATGATATGTAAATGCTATAAAAGGTAGCTATTTATACTAGTCAATAAGTGTTTTAGGAATGATGGACAAATTCAAATTTAGATAATTTCTATTAAGACAAATAATGACTAGACTCAAATGGCAACTCTTCTTTGGCAGAAGCACAAAGATATAAACAATCCACTGAGGAAAACATCTAATTTATTCTTTCATGCTGAGGAAATGACTGATGCAGTTTGGTGTGTCACTTCGTGTGTCAGACAAAGCTTTAAGTCTCAAGGAAGTCTGTCTAATGGTGGAGTCCCAGACACCAACCATGCAGTGCAGGCAGCATCTTGAGAAGGAGAAGTGAACTCTCCCTAGTCTGGGCCAGCGTGAGCACACTGTCGGCTGTCCTCAGTATGTGTGGTGGAGGAGGGAGACCCATAGGTAAGAACACTGGCTGCAGAGTCACACTGCTGGAATTTGTCTCCCACACCTAGCATGTCCTGACCTTGGAAAAGGTACTTCTCTCTGAGCCTCGTTTTTTTCATCTATGAAAGAGAAATGATAACAGTTATCTAGCTCATAGATTCTTGTGAGGATCAGTGAGAGTACAGGTGAGTGATTTAGTTCAAGGCCTAGCATGGTAAGCACACAATCTGTTAGTCCTTTCTTGCCTGTCAGAATGACTGAAATCAATGGAACACTACGTTGGCACGCAGGTGGACAACGTTTCAGCTTCTGGCCACAGCTTCCTCTAGACTGATTTCCGTGAATAACGTAAATCATACTTAAAAGGAGCAGAGATTACAAAGAGAGGAAGGGATGGCAGGGACTCAGGATTTTAAATGCCTCTCTTCTCCCCCTTCCTTCCCCTTGGCCTCCTTGCCCCCTTAGGTTCTTGAAGGAAAAAACAAACAAACAAAACGCAACACACAAAAGACAGGCCAGGAAAATGCATGTTATAAGACTTTGGCCTAAACCCCCATGCAGACTAAAGCTGAGCTGGCCCTTGGGGAGGATCCCTTTCACATGGCTAGAGGCAGGCCTAGGGCCTAAGAGCAAAGGAGCTCCTGCAGCCCTTTCCTCCCAAAGCCCATACCCAAGTTCCTCTGGATCTGCCTGTTTCAACAGCATGCAAAAGGGGATTCGGGAAGAACTAGCAAGTCAGCAAAGAAGCAACACATTGAAGAGATCATGCGTCCCTCACCTAGCGCTCACCTGGTCCAGGCTTTCTCAGCAGGTTGGAGTAATGAATGGGAACTTAAGTCAGAATTTTTTTTTATGTTTCATTCTATCCGATTAATTCATAGTTCAGTATTTGAGTACAATTTGTACCATTTCAGATCTATACTCCAGACAAAAATAGAGTAACTTGAAATACTGTGTTTAAAGAAATTCTTGCGTTCTATCATTAAATTATTTGCCTAATAGTTGACTATATGATTTGTTTAAGTACTTTACGTGCTAAGAGCCAATTATCAGGAATGTTTGAATTATGTATGGTGATATTTCAAGATGATAGTTTTATTGCAACGAGCATTGTTTTTTTGTCAGCAAGATTCCTGATGTAAAATAACAACTACTGATAAAAATACATGTTCTATATACACCGCAGCCCCAGGACTCCTGACCTAGATAAGCCCATCAGAGAGAGAGAAAAAGTCAGAAGAAAGAGTCAAGAGCAACAACCACACCCGGCTCAGAACTTAACTTGGTCAGTTCATTCAACAATTACTTTGTTGAACCGCTGTTACGTGCTGGGCACTTGTTCCAGATGCTAAAACCCATCCACCCCAGTTTAGAAGTCAGTGACAACCACAGAGAGGATTCAAGCCCTAGACCCCGTGCACCTCAAACCTGCCCTCTTCTTTCTTTAGTAGCTTTGCCCTCCACCCTCATGCATCCTAAGGGCAGGGGAGGAAAGAGGGGAGCGAGGAGAAGACAGGTTTAAGCTTCCAGAGCTGGCAGATAACAGAGGATATCAAGAGAGGCGATGTTTTTGGTTGCTTTTCCGAGTTTCACTTTTTTCAGCACTGGGGTCAAAAGCGGTGGTCCTGCTGACGCCGGCGGGCTCTGCTCGCACAGAGCATCTTTAGATTTTAACTCAAGGCACAAAAGCCTCACTACTTCTCCCTCAGTTCCGAGTTACTACAAACCTCACATTTCTGTCACTGGACTGTCATTTGGCCCCAGATAGAAAATGAGCTAATTAGCTTTTGCTCTCAATTGGGGAAAAAGTGGCTTGCACCAGCCAGAAGAGATTCAGGTAGATAGCCTGTACTTGTTTGCTTTGGGAAGTGATCTGCCTGCTTTACATCATAAGCAGGAAGATTTTCATACAGGACTAGCCTAGAGCAGTAATAATCCACTCAAGTGTCATGAGCTGAGGCGAGGCCAAGTTCTAGAGACAAGAAAAAGCAGCTCCACCAGACAACTTCCTTTCCAGGCTAATCCCAACCGTCAGTTATGCCAACGCAGGTCCCCAAATGGAGCTGGAGACTCAGTGGAGAGCTCAGCACAGACTTCTCTAAATCATCACAGGGCTTGATTTTTTTGAGCTGCTCCTTAAATTTCCTACTCACCTATCCCCGCCATCTTTAAAAATTAAATCAACTTATATTAACCTGCTTATATGTTAACTTTGGAGGTTTGAAATTGAACTAATTCAACCAACTAGGACACTTTGTGTTTAAAAACAAAGAATAGAATTCAGAGGGGAAAAAAAAAAACCTCTCCAGACCTCATGATCTAAGTGTTTTCTTGCTTGTTCTATCACTAACATACTCTCTCTGGAACTCTCTTCATTTGCCAGATGTGAATAAAAAGGTGAGATGTGAAGAAGCTAAGTGACCCTCGCTAGACCACAAGACTGGACTTCAGTCTAGTGCTTTTGTTTTGTTCTCAAACGCAACAGAGCCTTCCTAGAGTCCGTAGACTTGTGTTGTAAATTACTCTATAAACTAGCTGTTAGCATATCAGAACAGGAGCCTAAATTTCTTTTAATTGGCTAAAAAAAATGTTATCAGTTTCCTTAAAGTTTCAGGTTTTGTGGCTTTTTAAAAACCATCTCTTTAGTTGGGTTAGTTAGTAAATAAAAAGCAACAGGTAATTTTTTTTTTTTGGCCAGGCCCTACTTCCTTGATGATGTGGTCATTGTAACTGTTTTCACGATCTAAGAACCACCCCCTGATCGTTCTCTCTTCCAGTTCTGCATCAGGCATGTTGCTTACACTGATGACATCCCAGTTTTCTGAGATTATAATAACTATGCAAAAAAGCTTCTTTCTCAATTGTTGCCCTTTGCTCTTTGCATAAGGATCAGCTCTGGGTAATTCCCTCTTGGTCCAGTGGTTATGACTGGGTTCTTTCACTGCTGGGGCCTGGGTTCAATCCCTGGTCAGGTAACTAAGGGGAACTAAGATCCTGCAAGCCAAGCGGCACAGCCAAAAAAAAAAAAAAATCAACTTTTGTATCACACAGATTCGACTTCTGAAACCTTATCAGATCTTCTGTTTGGAATTCCAGAAAGCAGTATAAGAAAAACTGGAGAAATCCCCAACTGACTGGACTGGGTGGGTGTGGCATGCTATGGATTTGATTTCTTGATTGTCTGCTGTGTTTACAATGAGGATAGTTGTGAGGTATGGCAGAAACAGCTGCTGAGTCAGAAAGCAGAAAACGTGGATTTCAAGTGTCCTACACTACAAATTAGCTGACTGAACACAGACACAAATCATAGGTTGTAGGTTACATAAACAACAGAATTTAGAATTGGAATGGACTTTAAGGACCTTGGTCCAATAGCCTTGTTTTACATATGAATCAACTGAGGTTCAGAGAAGTTCAATAATTGTCCAATATATATGTATTTCCTATATATATATATATAATTGTTCAGTATATATATATATATATATATATATATATATATATTTTTTTTTTTTTTTTTGTTTTTTGCACTCCACTTAAGTACTATCTTGTAGTTTTTTCCCCTTAATACATCATAGGTTATTTTTCTTTCTTTCTTTTTTTTTTTGGCTGCACCGCACAGCTTGTGGGATTTTAGTTCCCCAACCAGGGGTCGAACCAGGGCCCTCAACAGTGAGAACGTGGACTCCTAACCCCTGGACCGCCAGGGAATTCCCAGGAAGTAGCTATCAATATTAAAAATATGTATATAACTGGATTTCTAGTCAAAATGACTCAGTAAGTCCACACTTTGACAAACCTCTTCTGCTCAAATAGTAATAAATAAAATACAAAAATAAAAATAAAGAAAAGATATGAGGGGCCTCAAAAAAATACTACATATTCCATGAACCAGAAACAGAAGAATAACATGAAGCAGTGAGAGGGGCTGATGCTCCTGGCCAGGAAGCGGGCAGACACGGCTGGGCCTCTAACTTCTGAAATTTAATGGGGATTAAATATGTTCCAAATGAGACAGGAAATTAATGATTTACTGGTTGAAACCAGGGATTTCAAAGGATGAAAAAAACTGCTGTACAGCCACTTCCAGGAGACATGGCCTAAGAGAAAGCAGTAGGCCTTGGCAGGCCAGGGAACACGGGGCAATGGCCTCAGGAATCAGCAAGATTTTTTGTCAGCAAGATTCCTGATGTAAAATAACTACTGATAAAAATACATGTTCTATATACGCCACAGAAAGACAATGCTTATGCCTAGGAATGGCTTGGTGATACAGGAGACCCCCAAATATCATTATGAGACATGGTTTGGGGCTAGGTATTCAGACTGCAACCACTGCAGAACCATTAAACAGAGGTAAGGACAGAAAGATTGAAAAAAGGAGAAAGAGGAAAAGGAGAAAAAGAAGACATAAATAAACAACTTCTTTGGTAAACAAGTATGCCGAAGACATTTCAAACAAAAAGAAATCTAACGCTAAAAAAGAAAAACAAACAATAAAATCAACAATGAGAACATGAATTCATCCCTGAAAAAATTAATTTTATGTTACAGAATGGCAAAACTCTAAAATAAATGTTTAGAATGGCCAAAGAGATAAACTGAAGATTAACTTTCATTTTAAAAGAACAACAAAAGATAAAACAAAAAGAAGTAAAACAGGTAAATATGAAAAAGAACCAATTAGAAGTACTGGAAATTATTTTTAAGTAGTCATGAAGTTTTTAAAAAGTAGTAATAAAATTAAACAAACAAACAAAAAAACCTCACCAGATTGGATAAACTCTAGACTAGACGAAAACAGTAAGGAAATTAGAAAGAAGCATTGAGAGACAAAGGTTGAAAAATATATAGAAAAGCTGTGAAGAGCCCTGAAGGATCAATTTACAGGTGAACAGATTGAAAGGATCCAACATACATCTAACAGGGGTTCCAGAAGAGGAGAATGGAAAAATGGCAGAGAAATATGTTTAAAGAAAGAAAAACTGAGAAGTTTCCAGATCTGGAAAAAACCATGAGTTTTCAGGTCTACCTTCTCATACTAAACAAAGACAATTCCACACTTACATTTCAGAATATCAAGGATAAAGAAAAAGATTTAAAGCTACTAGAGCCTACAAATCAGTACAAGAAAAAAGGCAGGCAATCCAATACAAAAATGGGTAAAAGACTAGAACAGGCACTTCACAAAAGAAGTTATGTAATGGCCATTTGAAAATGCTTAATTTCATTAATCATAAAGAAATGCAAATTAAAACCACAATGAGATAACTCAACACACTACAAAAGTAGCTAAAATGAAAAAGACGGATAATACCAACTATTGGTAGAATGTCAGCCATATGGCACTTTCACATACCATTTTTGGGAGTATAGATTGGTTCAACTTCTTCAGAAAATTGTTTAGCAGTAACTAACAAAACTGAACATATGTGGACCCTATGGCCACAACTAGAGAAAGCCTGCGTGCAGCAACAAAGACCCAACAAGCCAAAAATAAATAAGTAAATTTTTAAAAAGTGGGCAAATGATTTGGACAGGAACTTTATTAGTGAAGATATATGAATGGTGATGATCCTCTAAAAGACTTAGAAAGGAGAATCTGAGAAGATGACAGTGATGGCATGATTTTTTAACTTTTCCCATCACCTCCCATCACCTAAAAAGAGAGCAACAAAAGTTAAAAAACAAAAACCCATAGACTGTATCTGCAACACAAGTTGATGAAGCATCCCTAAGAATTTCCCAAACTGAGAGGGTGGAAGACAAACCACCAATTGCTACAAGGCCCATACCAATAAGCACCATCTTTCTGGGAAGAAGCAGAGGGAAGCAGTAGAGTAGCTGATGGAATGAGGGAACTCCCAAGTCACTATAGGTACTCGCTGGAAGTTTAGAGGGCTAACTGCTGTTGTGCAAGGAATTACTACCTTAAGCTCTGAGAGGACTTGAGCAGAGAGGCCCTATGAACTCTCAAAACTCACCAGCTGAAGCTCCCTTCTGGAACATAACTTTGAGAAATACCTCCTGGGAATAAAAATCCATATTAAACATGATAGAGACAAAAACGGTAGAGGAAAGAGAAGGCCCAGATGAAAATGGGGGCAGGAACAGAATCAGGAGATCTCTGAAAGGGCAAGGAAGAGCACTTCTGACCGACTCCATCCTCCCCATCCCCTGATACCCCAACCAAGGTTCAGGAAAATAACTTAGTACTAGATATGTAGGAAAATCTCACATATCAGTTCTGAGCCATTTAATACCGCCTCCCTAAGTATCCTGTAAACAGAACACTAAGGCTGCAACTCCTTCCCTACAATTTTGTTTAAACCTGCTGGTTAATTCTACTGATTCAGTAGAGGAATATTCCCGCTTGGTTTTTGTTTTGGCTCATTGGGATCTCATCTCAATTATTTCCCAGTTCCCTAGTGGCCTGTGTTTTAGTCATGTCCTGGTCTTCTGATGAGTCATTGTCCCAAGGACCCCACCTCTCTCTCTCTCTATCATAGATATGGTTCACAAGTACATATTTTTTACATCAAAATTGGATTTTCTTCCAGAATGAGAATACTTATTGAAAAAGTTTCCAAAAGCACCCACATTGTTAACATTTGGTCAAGAGACAATCAGAACCCCAAGGTTGGTAGAATGAACTCTAATGAAAAATGCTGAATCAATAAATCCCAACTTAATCTTTCATATTAGCTATTTCATAAAAAATGTAAAATAAATATTCTAATGAAACATTCTTATTATACTAGGAGTATTATTCAATTTGGAAGGCTATCATTCCAATGAACAATTATTTGTTCTCCCAGTAACACAAACAAAAGTGTGAACATAAATTGCTTGGGTCTAAATAATGGTTTAAAATCTGGGAATATAGTACATGGAAGATGTTGAACTGAGACTGGTTTTAGAAGTAATAAATTTAAGAATCCTTCTATCGTAAAATGTATTATTCCAGTAATGATAAAATAGTTAAAGTTTTAGAAGTTAACTTCCTCTCAGGTTGCAAGGTATGAAGCTCAAACTACAAATCTTTTAACTAGAAGAATATGACATCTTTTTTCTTGCTGTGGAATTTTCTCAAAAATACTGTCTCTCTCTCTCTCTCTCTCTCTCTCTCTCTCTCTCTCTCTCTCTCTCTCACACACACACACACACACACACACACACACACACACCAATTAAAAAATAGCTTAACAGATTGATGTGAAGGTGCTTAAGGGTAGACTGAGCTGATAGGTGAGTGGAAGAAAATGCTTGAGTGAGAGAAAAAGAATAGTTAGGAGAGAATTCAGTGACCTGTGATTCTATGAGAATTAAGTGATTGGGTAAGTTAAGGAGAAGAGCTAGATACAGGCAAATTACATTGTAATGCAAATATTTATTTTCAGCTTACATTTGGCAGAACACAGTCCAAATTTCAAGGATCATTAATGAATTATATGAAATACCACCTTAGAGAAATGTATTCCAAAAATTGACACTTATAGATTCTGGTTTGGTTGTATGTAACTCCCAAATGTTTAAGGGCATGCAACAATTCTGAAGTTTATAAAAGGAAAGCACTCAAAGCTATCATAAAAGTTGATTTTGCCTGAAAAAAACGAAGCTCTTTTTGAGATCAAGATTATATACACAAAGAGTTTCAAGTGCATGATTATGTGTTGGAGAGCAAAAACTGCAAAATGATAAAATGACTATAAAAAACAGTAAGTACAATGCACTGCACACATCAAGTTGTAGACTAGACAGAAAAATGGCTAATGTCTACAGGCTATTTACTAACTGACCAAAGTCTCAGAACCGATAGCGATTAAATTTTGGCTTGACTGAATAATTTGGTCACCTACCATGAATGAACTCTTGTTGGCCAAAGATTATTATTCAACGTTCAACTTTTTATACATCCTATCCTAGAAAAGACCTTTTGCTTTTATCATGAGATTCTTCAGTTTCAGGCATTTGCTAAGTGAGAATAATAGCACCAGAGTAATGTCACAAGCTCTGTAACATTAGGGAAAATGGACCACACTTACCCTCTATCCTGAAATATTTTACATACCAAGGACTACAATGATAACTATATAGTCCTATTTAACAATAAATTAAACAATCCCTATAAAACTTTAATAGTCTATGAAAAGTTTATGAATCAAATTATTTAATGTTCCAGACATCAAGTAAATTTGTTTTAAGGTCTTTTAAGATAACCCCCTTGAAAGAAAAACTAGGTTCAGTCCACTTTAACATGCCCACAGACTTAGTCTAGTGTTTGTACATAAAAAGTACACAACAAGTATTGATGAACTGATGGTGTTAATTTAAGACAAGTGATCAGGATCAAGAAGTCTTGAAAAACAAATGCAGCAATTAAAAGAAATCAATTATTCAAGAATGATATGCACAGTATAAGTCCATTTATAGAAAATTTTAAATTCCCACAACAATACTACAAGTTTTCAGAGTCAAGCATGCAATGGGGTGGTAAATACTGAACTTCATGTTGGTGGCTACCTCTAGGCAGGGAGTGAGGGCAAAAGCACCAGGGAGGCATATAAAAGTCCTCAACTCTTCTTATTTGGATCTAAACAGAATGGTATAATGTTAATTTTGATAAAACAGTATGATGGGCATGAATGCTCATTATACTGTTCTCTTCTTGTCTGCCTACTTACAAATTTAAAAAAAGAAAAAGATTAATACCAGACCTTTGCAGGAACAATAAGCAGTGTATTGATGCATCAGTAGTATTTACCAGCTAATCATCTATTTTATGAACATCATTCATTTGAAGATCAATGATCTACAGACCAATGATCTATGCATCTTCTTTTATACCTTCAATATATAGTTGTATCACTTTTTATTTAGATTTTTAATAAAATAGATTTCAATTTTTCTCTAATAAGTGAAAATCTGAGGAAACTTCTATTAGAAAAAACTTTCCTTATATTGCCTGATTTAGTCAAAGATGCTTGCAATGCTAGCCTGTCAGTTACTGATTGTGTATCAATACAGAGAGCAGAAAAGACCTGGTAGTAAAGTCACAGGAATTCTGTTTATTATTATAGCAAACATTTTCCTGGCATTTGACAGAACTCAGAACCATTTCTTTGAAATGGGTTCATATCTGTGAAACTAAGCCCACCAGTAGGAAGTCTTTCTTTACAGAATGAACAAAAAGGAAACTAAACCATCAAAAGATATATTTCACATAATAGCAAAATATAAAAATACAAGCAAAAATGACAAAATTTTTTAAAAAATGCTAAGCAATGGATTTAAGAAACTTTGATTCTATTCTTCTGTCTTGCTGCTAATGGTCCTCTGTTCTTCCACTGTTACATATGTGAAACAGGAATGATAATAAGTAAAGAATGGCCTTGCAAGACTTACTAGGAGGTTAAAAGGAATTATTGAAACAGTGTTCAAATACTTTATAAATACTATTAACAAAGATATTTATTTTATTTTTGTTTTCCTTCAGTGAAGGTGTTCTTTTAAATCAGACTCTGTTTATTAATATCATTTTGAATTCTCAACTAGAGAGATATTAGCTTTCTTTCAAAGCGATACTCCCAGTGAATCATAATAGTTCTGATTAAGAAAGATGATACCAGAACTGTGCTACCTGAGGAAAGGAGAAAGAACTGAAGCACAACTGGTAAAGTTCCTAGACTTAGTCCAATCAAGTTATGGATTGTCCAACTGACATAATATTTTGTTACTCCAACTTTCAAGTATCATCCTGAAATCACATTCTTAGTATGAGTTTTCTTACATAAATATTTAACTTCTGTAAATGTTTGTAGTGCCAGTTATCTTTTTGAATAGATCTTTTTCCTTTAAGAGAGTTGCTTCAGTGAAGAATCATTTCTTACACATCCATGTCCAGACTCAGAAAGAAATGTTTTTCTTTGAAAAGACAGAAATACCCAAGTAATGTTAAAGCCTGCTGTAGCCAGGGACTGCCCACCTATTCCAAGCATGGGATCACTCCCTGGAGATTCCTGATGAATTAAAAATGTTTTCCAGTTACTCATAGCTCATCAGATGTGTTCACCTTTGGTAGTTCACATTCTTCACTGGTGTGACAACTCTGAAGGATGTCCTTATAGTGGTTCTTCAGATCTTCATACAAAGAAACAGTTTCTTGTGAGTGAGCCAATGGTAACACCTTTTCATTCAGTAACATCTGCACTTGGAATTCTTCCTTAGGAGTCTTAGCATTTTTACAATGGTAAAGCACAAATATTAGGTTTGAGGCATAGGGTACAATGTGACCACTTCGGAACTTCCGATGCATTTGCTCCTTGTAATTGTAAGCTGTTAGGGGCTCCTTGTCTTTGAAGTAGCCCATGAGAGAAAGCAGTGGAAGAAGGGTCTCTGCATGACCAAACTGAAGGATGACTGGAGAGGAAATTGGTTGAGAACTTAAAAGAGAAATAGAGAAAAAAATACATATAAACATATTTTTACATACATAATAATTTAACATAATAGCTTTTAAACATAATAGCTACACTTAGAACTAGCATACAACTTTATCATCTTTTTGTAATCTTTATAACAACAATCTACATAACAACAATATGGCTGAAATTCTGTGTGGCAGAGAACTGAACTTTTTTTTTTTTTTTGCAGTACGCGGGCCTCTCACTGTTGGGGCCTCTCCCGTTGCAGAGCACAGGCTCCGGATGCACAGGCTCAGCAGTCATGGCTCACGGGCCCAGCCGTTCCACGGCATGTGGGATCTTCCCGGACCAGGGCACAAACCTGCGTCCCCTGCATCGGCAGGCGGACTCTCAACCACTGAGCCACCAGGGAAGCCCTGAACCTTTTATAATAAAAGTTATGTTCCAAAATTTTAGAACACTGTAGCACTGTAAACCCATCTAAAACAGTGAGCATACACATTATTCTTTAAGTTTAAAGAGAGTGTTGAGTCTTTACTTGTAGATTAAGGAACTTGAAGTTGATATGTATTTCAAAACTGCATTGCCTGTCTGTGAAGGACTGGCCCTTAGTAAATATTGATTACTCCTTGGAGTTCATCTGAATAAATTTCAAATGTTATTTTATCTTTATCTAGGGAATAAGAACAAGCACTATTCAGTAAATTTCTCAGTTAAAACCAAGTCTGAACAGTGAACGGTAATGCATGTTATTCCTCAATGTTTTATAAGACCCAACTTGGGTGCAAAATGTGGAAGAGAGCTACAAAAGGGTAGAGACATAACCTATTCTAGCTCATATACTGTGTCTATGGTTGGGAATGGACTTTATACACTGCCAGAAACACAACAGCTTTCAACACCATGAGCTAGGTCACCTTTATTTTTGTTTTTTCCAAGTTTTCTACGATTTTTTTCTGGTAAAGGCTTCTTTTAAAAGCAGCAGCAAATGACTGTTTAGCCTTCTCTCAACTTTTATAAAAAGAATATGACTATTGTTCTTAAATATAATTCGTAAACCTATTCAGACACAGTTAACCATCTGACTTCTTGCCACCACCCCACACATTAGGTTCACATTTTCTGGGAGGACAGCAGCATTTGCAGCAGTTTTTGAACCTTCCTAATTCCTCACATAAAAACAGATGGAGTTGGGCTTCCCTGGTGGCGCAGTGGTTGAGAGTCCGCCTGCCAATGCAGGGGAGCTGGGTTCGTGCCCCGGTCTGGGAAGATCCCACATGCTGCGGAGCGGCTGGGCCCGTGCGCCATGGCCGCTGAGCCTGCGCGTCCAGAGCCTGTGCTCCGCAACGGGAGAGGTCACAACAGTGAGAGGCCCACGTACCGCAA
>NW_006798376.1:3125809-3131193 GCF_000442215.2 Lipotes vexillifer | reverse complement strand
AAAAAAAAAAAAAAAAAAAAAAACAGATGGAGCAAATGGACAGCAGATCCCAAACCCAAGGGAAACATTCACAACATAACTATGTGGAAAAGTGTTCTCCATGAATCATCAATAGCCTCAAGACCTGCATATTATCAGTATCAGTGTAGAAGGAGAAGGAAGCAGAGGGAAGCCATAAAGCATGTAAGAGATCTGAAAACTGGAGAATCCCAAACAGCCATCGGGTGTTCACTGGAAAGTGCTGTGGGCCAATTTGAGATAGCAGCTGAAATTGGGAAGGGTTTAGGTTACTCTAGTGTGTGTGTGTGTGTGTGTGTGTGTGTGTGTGTGTGTGTGTAGAATATGTGTATATGTACATATATAATGACAATAGTAATATAGATTGATTTTTTCTATATGCCATAAACATACAACATATCATTACTCTTTTTGCTTTAGGTAATGTTACCTTTTAGAGCAATTAAAAATAGAATACAAATTATGGTAGACAGAATTCTAAAATGACCTCCAAGAATTCAGCCCCCCTGGTGTATATACCCAGTATAATCCACACCTCTTAAATTGAGAAAGACCTACATATATCAAGATATCACCTGCATGATTATGTCATATGATACGGCAGAAAATATTTTGCAGAAGTAAATAAATTTCTTAATCATTTGAGTTTGAGTTAATCAAAAGGAAGATTATTCTGGGTGGACCTAGCCTAATCTGGGTATGTTACTGCAAGGGGATGAAGTTTCTGAGAGATCTTCCTGCTGCCCTGAGAGCAGAAACAGCCATGTTGTAAACTACATATGGAGGGACCACATAATAAGAATATGAAATTGGCCTCCAACAGCTAAGAGCAGACCCCCGCTGACGAGCAAAAAAACAGGGACTCAAATGCTTCAACTTCAACTTGGTGAGTGCACGGGAGGACTACCTCTAGGCCTCTCCTGGGGCTGCAGAAATCTAGCCCCTGTGAACTCTCCAAACAACTGCTCCAAGACTCCACTGAAAGACAGAGGCCACACTAAGGAGAAATTGCTGGGAGTGGGGTCAAGACTGAGCAGGAGAGGGACCACAGAGATAAAGGAAAAAGGAAGCCCAGATAAAAGTGGGGGGAGGGGAGCAGAGCCAGGAAGCAAGCTACCATATTCCTGAACAGTACACACACACACACACACACACACACACACACACACACACACACACACAAACACACACACCAGAAAAGGGAGCTCTGTAAAGTGGAAAAAGCAACCTGATACAGCCTTCTTCTAAATGTTGAGGAAAACTAAATTCACATTATAACAAGCAACAGAAAAATAAATAAGAGAATAAGGAGCAGGAAAACATCCCTACAGAAAATAAAACTATCCTAGAAAAGTATACTCAAAAAATACAGAGAAACATACTATTTCTCAATTATCCATTATTTTGAAATTAATATTCTCTAAAAGGTGTGAAATTTAAAAACCATTCATCAGCAGGTGACTGTAATCCTCTTTTCTTAACTGGTATACTTTAATTAGGTCATCTAAAGTACCTAAAACCTTTATTTATTTCCAAGCAGTATCTCCTTAAGTCCAAAGTTCTAAAGCAGTACCATTTAAACCACAGTTATATTTAGTTTGACAGCATAAATATTTTTACATCTTATAATATTTGTCAGTATTTTAAAATTGGGAGATTTCAAATTCTTAAAAATCCAGATTTGTGGCTCCTCTTAAAAACCTGAAAGATCTGGCAACATGAACTCCTAACAAGGCAATAATCAGCTGAACAGGAATCAGGTTTACCCTCCAGAGATGACATATACCTGTTACACAGGACATATATCATTTCACATTGTTTAAGATAGGATGGATTCATTCGTTTGTTACTTGCCTTGCCCCTTTATATACTTGACTATAAATAAGCCAAAGCCACTGCCATAATGTAAATATAATGGAATTTAATAGTGATAGAAGTTAAAGAAAAACATGTAATATAAAGATACTGGTTTGTATTTTAAATCTTCTAGCCATGAGGCAGCAAGTGCAAAGCCAGGAACAACCCTCAGCTCAATACTCTACTATTGCTTTTTGTAAGGTTTATTAGGACACATAAGAGTTCAGGAAGGAGAGCAGCAATACCCTCACTGTCTCACTGAAAGGCTTAACTGTCAGCAACTCTCTCCTCTTTTCCCCACTGGGGAACTCCAGTAAACTGGGAAGAATATATAAGGCAATATATAATATAAAATATTCTACTTTTAACATGTAATTAACATAAAAATTATTAATAAAACTATTTTATTCTTTTCTACCAAGTCTTTGAAATGCCATGTGTACTTTACATTTACAGCAATCTGAATTCAGACCAATCCTATTTTCAGATGCTGAATAACCGCATGTGGCTGGTGGCTATTATGTGGGAAAGTGTCTGAGAGACAGTGGAGTAAACAGCCTTATCCTACCTACCTGGGTTCAAAAGTCAATCAAATAAAGAGAAAATAGAAAAAAAGATAAAAAACAAACACAAATATGTAACAAAAAAATGTGTGTTGGGGAAGAGAAGAGACCAACAGGGCTATGTACAAATGATGAGTTCAAAGTCCTATTAACTACATCCAAGCTACAGAAGAAATTAAATCTAAGTTGCTACCCAAATTTAAGGTTTAAACCTAGGGTTCCTTAGGTTTATATAAAAAGCAATAAATCCCATTTTCTCTTTTGACTGCCTACTTTCAGTCACATATTAAAATCAGCTATTTTTGAGAAGAAAGTCGAGAAAAATTGTGCTTTAAAAATGCTTATTGGGAGTTTTATGGGAAATCAAATAACTTTATATATTAGATTCATATAGGAAGCCAAATCAACAAAAATAAATGACTGTCTTCTGCCATATGATCCACCTAAATTAAAAAAAATATTTTAGAATTCCAAGCAATTCTCAATAGGAAGGAAAAATGCAATTTAAAAAATAAATGCCATGAGTATCATCTTCTTACTACAAATCAATCTCCATTACAGAAGGATGCAATATACAAAAACAGTATGTTTAAAGGTCTGGTTAAATGCATCAATACAATAATGATAACTAAGGACAAGGAAAACTACATACTAGAGGGTCAAGACTAATGTAGCCTTCCCCAAAACAATCTAAACAACTAAAAACATCAATTTACTTAGAGATCCAAATGTGCTTGCAGAAAATAGTAAGCAACTTACAATTTTTTGTAGGTTATATATTTCTACAATAATGAGAAGGAGAAATGAGCACAATTTCACTCACGATTATTTTTTGTCTGCCTTTAACCTTTGTGCCTTAAAGTGTCTTTTGCACAAATAGCAGATGCTACTTCAGAAAAAGAAGTTGGCTGATGTTGCTTGTATTCACACAAAAAAAGCACTGAACAAAAATGGATGTGCTCAATTTTATGAAACATAAAGAAGAGACTTTTCAAAGATCCATTTTGCCATTTGTTTAGATGTGACAGACACTAGCATTCTCTGCCAAGTGCCAGGTACCATGCTAGTTTTGCTTTTTAGAAGAGGGAGGAAAGATGAGAAAGGGGGAGAAAAAAGGTGGTAAGGTGAAAGAACAAAAATACAAACAAAACATATGCCTGGTTCTTGCAGATGAGAATTTGTCTAAGTGTTAGGGGAACCCAGAGAAAGAGAGTAAAATCACTCTGTCTGAGGAAGAATTGGACGGACTTTGCTGAGGAGGTGGCGTTTGAGCTGGATCATGAATACATTCCTATGAAGTCTTATAATAGAAATGCTGCCCGTTGTGCCTTTAGTAAAGTGTAGTATCTGGTTTACCCTATGATGTAGATATCATCATCCCATTTTTACAGATGAAAACACTGAGGTTAACTTACTTGCCTAAGTTAACTCTGAACCATCAATTAAACTCACTATACTATGCATTAAATTCATAGGAATAGATAATATAAAAGATTAACCTAAATCCTTTCAAAAAAATATTAATCGTCCTCAGCCTGATTCTTAAGTTCAATTTTTCAAAATTGTTTTTTTTTAAAGAAGAGCACATCTGAAATTATTTAATTTTTTAGCTTGAACTTGAATACAGGAATACTATAAATCAAGTTTCACGAATATAATATACACACAAAAAAATTCACTTGGAAAAAGCTCAATGC
This sequence comes from Lipotes vexillifer, assembly GCF_000442215.2. Classification (NCBI taxonomy): domain Eukaryota; kingdom Metazoa; phylum Chordata; class Mammalia; order Artiodactyla; family Lipotidae; genus Lipotes; species Lipotes vexillifer. The sequence goes on along the minus strand of NW_006798376.1, from coordinate 3,127,058 downwards.
CTCTTATATAAGAAAATATTTGCATAACTGGACTGGAGCAAATAAGTTAGGAATTTAGTCACCCAAGTTTACTTTCAAGCCATTGCTGATTTAAAATCAATCAAATCAAATAAAAAAAACTTCGTACAAATTTAAAATCAATTTCAAATCAAATCAATGGGGGGGGGGGCTATGGAAACATGGCATTTCAATATAGAAGCTGAGGAAAACCACATTGTTAGTGCTTGGTAACAAGGCCCCTGGCGTACTAATTTGAATTGGGCAATTTAAAAAATACTCTTTAGCAACATGCCCTTTGGTGAGAGCACATGTTAAATCCTACAGAATAAGAAAATGGACTATCTCTTAAACAAGGCATCAATTCTTCTCCAAGAATGTATAAAAGGCAAAGATTACATTCCCCGGGTTTTTAACCTGAAATAAATATGTGATAGAGGATAAACAAAAACAAAAGACAAGAAATCTTGCTTCAGGAACACACTACATGACTAACTGCTTCCTAAAATTTGAGACACCACGTGTCTATTATGAGCTTATGGAGACCATCTTCTCTCAATAACTCTGAGGCACTCAGTACAACATACTCTCCACCATGAATTCAGTTTGCTGAGTAATAAAGGGTGTATGCAACTACATTTTTATTGTAGCATGAAGAAAGGGAATATGTCAACAAATGACAGTTCTCAGTTTCAGAGACCCAACATCTAGGCCAAATACTTTTCAACTCCCATTAGTAAGTACTAGCTATCTGGAGGTTGTATCCAGATCCAATGTCATCTACCTCTTATTTCCTAAACACTTTCTTTATATATGAACATCTCCTCCTTGCCAACCAATCACCCCCTCTTTATCTCTCTCATTTCCCAGACATAACTATTTAAAATCACTTCGCCCATTTCTAAGACACCTGATTACAAAATACAGCAGCAGACAATGCTTCAAGTTTGTATCAGGATGCATGATTTCTTGTTTTTTGACAGCAATAGCACCCCTGGGCAAGTGTATTACAAAACAACACAAATATATATATACACATATATATGTAAAATATATATATATATCATACAATCACCTGAAACAAACGATCACTTTAAGAACTATGTGTAAATCATTCCTAAATGTATGTACACAAATCTTCATTGAGCGCAGAATAAGAAGATACTTAATTGGTTTGGTTTACATATTTTTTAAAAATGTCAAGGAATATTATTAAAAATCTGGCTTAGAGAAATTTTATCTCACAGGGAAA
>NW_006798376.1:3099677-3125741 GCF_000442215.2 Lipotes vexillifer | reverse complement strand
TTTTATCTCACAGGGAAAGAGCTTATAAAATAGAAAAGAATGCCTTATGATACTTTGTAAAATATGCTATCAACAAGAACATAAAAGTGAAACTCTCACGTGGCCTAAAAGTTATCTTTAAGCACTTAACATGTTTCATACAATTCTACAAATCTTTCTTCTTGATTTTTGCATTTCAAAAAAAAAATTCAGAGATCACTAAATGTGCTGGTTGGATTTTAAGGGTAAGAAGCAGAATTTAGCACACTCTTAAATAAGTTAAAAGATCGAAAAAAAGTAATTTTTCCATTAACTCAAAAAGTATTCCCAATAAATAACAGCTCAGAATATAAATCACTTGCCTCAGACATAACTGTTTTTCTTCACTATTTATTTTTCCTAGCTGATTCAACCTGGTAATCCTTAATGATTCAAGTGTTAAAACTAGAATAAATATAATAATCTTCTTCAAGGCTCCCTAAGAAAGCAGAAGTAAAACACCTACCTCATAATTATGAGGTATAAAATTCAAAAGAACTTAGCTAATAATTTTTCAGTCCTTTTAAACTACATACTTCAAATCAAGGGCCTACTTACAGCTAAGAATGCCAGAATGCTTTTCTTCACTAATAAACAATGACTAAGCAATATGTAAACTGATTTCTACTTTACTGTTTGAAACTCAACTGCCAAAATATCAAATGCTGGATATAAAATAACAGCTAGAAATTTCAGTCTCCAGTCTGTAAGGAGCTTAGAAATTGCAATTCCACCCTAACAGCAAAGAGCTGAACAAACTGAAAAATCAACAATTCTTCTTAGATCCATCAGAGAAGTGAGGTCACAGGTCAAACTGCTGTCCCCCAAATTGGAGAGAGAGACAGGTAGATACAGAGAATCACAATTTACAGGAGCAGAAACCTCCATGGGAACCATGCCAGGGTCGGAAAACCTAAACTGTAATTGACAAATTGCTAGAGGCTCAGTGTGGACAAGTCTAAGTAAAAAACTTCAGGGGACTGGGGCTTCCCTGGTGGTGCAGTAGTTAAGAATCTGCCTGCCAATGCATGGGGCACAGCTTCAAGCCCTGGTCTGGGAAGATCTCACATGCCGCGAAGCAACTAAGCCGTGCGTCACAGCTACTGAGCCTGTGCTCTAGAGCCCGTGAGCCACAACTACTGAGCCCACATGTCACAACTACTGAAGCCCACACGCCTAGAGCCTGTGCTCTGCAACAAGAGAAACCACCGTAATGAGAAGCCCGTGCACCGCAATGAAGAGTAGCCCCCGCTCGCCGCAACTAGGGAAAGCCTGCGCACAGCAACGAAGACCCAATGCAGCCAAAAATTAATTAATTAATTTAAAAAAATAAATAAAAAATAAAAATTTCAGGTGACTAGGCATAGCGGGGGGAGTGAACTCTGCCAGGTCCTCAGTGAATCCTCTCTTGCTTCTGGCAGGGGAAGGAAAAAAGGAGCCATTTTGAAATAAACCAGAGCTTTCTGTTCTTCTTAACAAGGCCTGCCCTCAGGAGAAACTATTTCACCAGAGTCTAACCTGCTAGGGGGTTTTATCAGAGCCTAACCTACCTGGGAGAATAGAAATATTCAACTCTAGCCCCCTCTAACTCTCCTGTGTCATCTATGGAGTTGAAGAAAACTGAGAGGCACTGGTGAAGTTCACTGCTTGGGGCACAGGCTCATCAAAAGCCTGAGACCTAATCATAGCACTATAGAATGCTTCCCTTCCCTCCACACCTTACCACTATATTACTAAAGGCCTATTTACCATAGTTCCTCTTACCCAGTACATCATGTCCACTTTCAACAAAAAAATTACAAGGCATACTGAAAGGCAAAAAACATCATTTAAAGAGACTGAACAAGCATTAGAACCATAGTCAGATACAGCAGGTATGTTAGAATGATCAGGCCAGGAATTTTTTTAAAATATAATTTATCTGTCAAGGGCTTTAATGGAAATAAAAGCAGACAATATGCAAGAACAGATGAATAATTAAAGAGATGAAATTTCTAAGAAAGAATCAAAAATAAATACTAGAGATCAAAAACACAGTATAGAAACAAGGAATATCTTTGTAAACCTGACAAAGATGAGGAAAGAATCTCTGGGCTTCAGCATATGACAACAGAAACTTCCAAAACTGAAAAGCACAGAGAAAGAAGACTGGAAACAACCAGAACAGAATATACAAGAACTGTGGGACAATTACAAAAGGTTTAAATTAACATATATGTAATGCGAATACCAGAAGGAGAAGAAAGAGAGCATATATGTAATGCGAACACCAGAAGGGGAAGAAAGAGAGACAGGGACAGATGAAATATTTAAAGCAATAATGAATGAGAATTTACCCAAATTAATGTCAGATGCCAAACCACAGATCTAGGAAGAGAATACTGAACGGACAAATTCCAAAAAGACTATACCTACACATATAATATTCAAACTTCAGAAAATTAAAAATAATGAAAAAAATTTTGAAAGAAGCCACAGGAAAAAAGCACCTTATCTATAGAGGCACAAAGATAAGAATTACAGCTGACTTCTCTTCAGAAGCCATGCAAGCAAGAAGACAGTGGAGTGAAATATTTTTAAGTGTTGAGAGAAAAAAAACCCCAACCTAGAATTAATGTTGAGGAACTCAGAGCTTTCCTGCTAATATAAGGTACAGGCAAGAACGTTCCCTCTCACTACTGTTTTTCAACGTTGTACTGTAAGTCCTGGCTAATGAGAGGAGATAAGAAAATAAAATAAAAGGTATACATATTGAGAAGGAAGAAATAAAACTGTCTTTGTTTGCAAATGACATGATCACCTATCTAGAAAATCCAAAGAATCAACAAAAAAAAAACCTCCTGGAATCAATAAGCACTTATACCAAGATTGCAAGATACAAGGTTAATATACTAAAGTCAACTGCTCTTCTATATACTAACAATAATCAAATTTCCATTTGAAATTAAAAACACATGACCATTTACACTAGCAACCCTAAAAATGAAATACTTAGGTATAAAATAACAAAATACGTACAAGATCTATATGAGGAAAACTACAAAGCTCTTATGAATGAAATCAAAGAATAAATAAATGAAGTGATATTCCATGCTCACAGACAGGAAGGCTCAGTATTGTCAAAATGTCAGTTTTCCCTAACTTGATCTATGGATTCAACACAATCCCAATCAAAATCCCAGCAAGTTGTTCTTTTGGATATATTCTGAAGTTTATATGGAGAGGCAAAAGACACAGATAGCCAACACTCAATACTGAAGGAGAAAAACAAAGTTGGAGGATTGATACTACTCGACTTCATGACTTACTGTAAAGCTACAGTTATGAAGATAGTGTGGTATTAGTGAAAGAATAGACAAATCAATGGAACCGAAGAGAGAGCCCAGAAATAGGCCCCTGTAAATACAGTCAACTGATCTTTGACAAAGGAGCAAAGGCAATACAATGGATCAAAGTCATTTCAATAAATGGTGCTGTAACACTAGACATCCACATGCAAAAAAACAAAACAAAACAAAACATCTAGTCACAGACGTAACACCCTTCACAAAAATTAACTCAAAAAGGATCAGAGGCTTAAATGTAAAACTCGTAGAAGATATAACATCAGAGAAAACCTAGATGACCTTGGGGATGGCAATAACTTTTCAGATACAACACCAAAGACACAATCCATGAAAGAAATAATTGATAAACTGGACTTCCTTAAACTTAAAAAACATATGCTCTACTTAAGTCAACGTCAAGAGAATGAGAAGACAAGTCACAGACTGACAGAAAATATTTATAAAAGACACATCTGATAAAAGACTGTTATCTAAAATATACAAAGAACTCTTTAAGATTCAACAATAAGAAAACAATCCAACTAAAAAACGGACAAAAGATCTGAATAGACACCTCACAAAAGAAGATATACGGATGCAAACTAAGCCTATGAAAAGGTGCTCATATGTCATTAGGCAATTAAAAATTAAAACAATAGATACCACTACACACCTATTGGAAAGGCCCAAATCCAGAACACTGACAACACCAAGTGCTGGCAACAGGAACTCTCATTCATTCTTGGTGGGAATGCAAAATGATACAGCCACTGTGGAAGTTTCTTACAAAAAAAACATATTCTTATCATGTGATCCAGCAACTACAATGCTTAGTATTCATGCAAATGAATTAAAAACGTATGTTCACACAAAAACCTGAACATGGATCTTTATAGCAGCTTTATTCATAATTATCAAAACTTGGAAGCAACCAAGATGTCCTTTAGTAGGTAAATGAGTAAATTAACTGTGGTACATCCAGTCAATGGAATAATATTCAGCACTAAAAAGAAATGCACTATCAGGGTACGAAAAGATACGGAGGGAACATAAATGCATATTACTAAGTAAAAGAAGCTAATCTGAAAAGGCTACATATTGTATGATTCCAACTATATGACATTCTGGAAAAGGCAAAACTATGAAGGTAGTAAAAAGATCAGTGGTTGCCAGGGGTTGGTGAGAAGGGAGGGATAAACAGGCAAAGCACAGAGGATTTTTAGGTCAGTGAAACTATTCCGTACAATACTACAATGGCAGATACGTGTCATTATACATTTGTCCAAACCCAGAAGATGTACAACACCAAGAGTGAACCCTAATGGAAACTATGGACTTTGGTGATAATGATGTGCTAATGTAGGGTCATCAATTATAACAAATGTACCACTGTGATGTGAGATGGCAATAGTAATGGAGGTTGGGGGGCATGTGGTAGGGAGTTTACGAGAAAACTCTGTACTTGCTGCTCAATTTTACTGTAAACCTAAAACTGCTCTAGGAAATAAAATTTATTAATTAAGCAACAACAAAAAAACTACTACATGGGAATATATGTGACCAAAAAAGCACATTTTTCCTTCCAAAGAGTTAAAATAGTCCCTCTTAAATAGCTGCTCATGCTTGCCCTGTTATAAATAAGACTTACTCACATCTCAATTTTCTTTGACAAAGTTAAGCAGCACACATGTTAAATGTAAAAACATACTGTGTTTCTAAATTACTTCCAAACACCCAAAATTGGGGACTTGGATACCTTCAATTAGTGGAGGCTAAAGAGTTGTGGAGCTTCTGTGTGTGCACATATAGCAGTGATTTTTAAATTTGGGGTTGTTTTTGTAACTCTAAAGATGTCAAAACAAATACACAAAAGTATTTATTTATGGTCCAGCTTTCATCAGAAGCCATTAAAGGTATATGCCAGGTTTCTGTAAAGTAAATCAGTAATTCTTGTGAAGGTAGTGGGCTCCATCTCAGGAACACAACACTCTTTGCTTTGTCTCATAATGGAGAGTGCATCTTAGAAGTGTTCTAAGTCACCTGCTAGGAACTGATTTACTTCACTTAGTACAGGCACAACTGCTGTTTGAAAGAACCAAATCCCCAGCTTCTCCTCAAATATACCCAAGTTCCGAGGATGGCATGGGAATTTTTCTGGGTTTTATTCCCAAGCTTCTTCAATGCAAAGTTGGTTTATGATTAAGCCCAAAATACTGGCAACAGCCACTAGGTAAGAGTGTGTGTGCATATGTCTGAATGAGGGAGTACAGAAGTGTGTGTGTGTGTGTGTGTGTGTGTGTGTGTGTGTGTGTGTCTGTCTGTCTGTCTGTCTGGGGGCTGGGGGGTTAGAAAGACCAGAGAGAACAAGAGAACATAATGTATGGGAGGACAAAAAGGGAAAGAATGTGGAAAAAAAAAATCACTTCTCAGTTTACTCAGTTCCTAACATAAGGCCACTGCACATAGTTTTGCCAGAAAATTGCTGAGCTCATGAAGACTGCTACATTCCATTCTACCTATGGTCCCATGTAAATAGCTTTCTTTGTATCATATGGCCATTCAATAAACAGAGTTGTGAGGTTCAAGATGCCATGACATAAAGAACTAGGTTTTTATCTTTAACCACTTAACAAATTAAGAAAAATTCAGACATTCTATAATTTGCTTTGAACACTCCTATTTTTCTTAAATCATGCTGTTCCTGTTCTCTATTCTGGGTGCAAACTCTAATCCTTCAACAAACATAGACTTCTATTAGTCACACTTCTCATATTAACTATATCCCTGACTTGTAATGATATTCTTTAGAATTCGTAGCACAATAGTCTCCCAAAAAACAAGGAATAAAAAGCCATGGCATAAACCTGTAACTCTGCCCTCTCCCTCTGATAAAAATGCATTAAAGCTGAAATGTCACATTTTCCAAAAAGTGACAAAACCACTTTTACAGAGGTTCATTTTAGCTTTAAAAAATTTTAACAACCCTAGAAAATGTAAACTACTAATACAAATATAAGAAAACAAATAACCTATATGAAATATATGTAGAAATACACAGTTGGAATTCTAATATTTTAGGGTTGAGATCTGGTCAAGATTTGCTCATTTTAGAAATAAGGAAAAGACAAGTGAATTACCTAATGTTATCTAGCAAGATAAGAACGCAGTTCTCTAAATTACAGTCCTCTTTTTACTTATGTAAGTTGGTAAGGAGATTTTATCAAATCTTCCATTAAAAAGCAAAGTTAATTTGAAGTCTAAAATTATGTTGTTAACTGAGGTTTGATGACTATGCATGTGTTCAAAGTAAGTAAAACAACCCCCAAAAAGCTCAACTAGAAAAACAACTGATAATTGCATGTTTTTCCCTAAATGTACTCAGCTTAGATTTTTCTAAGCTCTTAATTCACGTTTCACACTCAACTAATGTTACACAAAGTGTATTTTTAAACATGATCCAGGAATATCAAATAGAGCTTTAGACAACTCATAAAATTCCCATACTTATGTAAGTGCACAAATAAGCAACATGAACTGCCAGAGATATGAGATGCTTTGGGAAGAAAATGAGGAGGAAAAAAAATTTTTTTGAAGTCTTCTTTTACATCTGATTGAAGCATCAGCTCCAATGAGGCATATGGAGAAGCATCAGGTTTGACAGTTTAACACAAATATAGAATGAAATGACTCAAGCATAAAGTTTTATCTCAAGCAAAAATACATAGAAATAACTTTTGCTTCCAGCCAAGATGGAGTAACAGGGACTGGATTTACCTTCCTGCCTTAAACTACTATATAGCCAAACAAAATACATGAAACAGCAATTTTCAGACGTTCGACAATAGTGAGAATAAGAGCGAGGCAAGGCAAATGAGGTGGATCCCAACAGCTGTCCCATCTTAACTGCCTAGAGCTTCCAGGCTGCGGCACAGGGCAGGGGAACCCAAACAGAGCATGGCAGTCTTCCTGAGCAGATGAGACGGAACTGAAAATTTAGGGAGGCCAAGCTGGCTAGAATACACAGGCTAGAGTACCACAGAAGAGAGATCTACAGGGACTCCCCTCAAGTTTTCAGCTAGTACTGATCAGCTCACGTCTGTGAGAAAACTATCCAAACCCAGACAAACAGTGTTAAAACGAAGAAGGCGAAAAAAATCCCCAAAGCTAACACAAGGCCAGGAATAGTTTGTGTTCACACAAGCCGGACTAGGAAAACCTCAAAATATACAGGGTACCAAATAGATGCTCAGGAGGAATTGCCTCAATAGTGGGGCAAAATTAGCCCATAAAAAGCATTATTATAAACACACAAAAAGGTAAACCACAGAATAGGAGAATATATTTGTAAAGCATAAATCTGAGAAAGAATTTGTATCTAGAATGTACTTAAAGAACTCTTACAACAACAGTAAAAATGATAAACAACCCAGTAAAAAAATGGCAAAAGATTTGAACAGACACTTCACCACAGTAAACATATGGATGGTAAATAAGCACACAAAAAGATGCTCAATATCACTAGTTGGCTGTTAGCATAACTGATACCATCTTGAGCCCTTAGAGTTTCTCCTTCCACTGACCCTGCCCAGAACTGTACTGTGTAGCAGTGAATCACTACTCTGTCATCAAGGGCTTTGTAGTTAATAGATATTGTTTAATAATCATCAGGACCAGGTGGCCTCAATGCTCTGTTAGTCCCCAAACAATAAAAACCTTCACTGACGTATTCCCAGTGCCCAGGAGACTCATTACCCATTCGTGAATCCTGACTTAGGAATGCACGTCCTATTTCCAAGTTCCCACCCCCATACCCTAGGTTAACTATAAAACTGTCTCGATGCCCCCTCGGCGGTGCAGAGTACAGTTGTGAATGCTTCCAGATCACTGTCCGCCTGACCCTGATCCCACCATGTGCGTAAGTTACCCTATAATAAACAGATCCATTGATTACATGGAGCTGCCCACCTTTTGTTTTCGTTTCAAGATGCCTTATCAGTTTGGTGGGCACTTTTCATTCCCTCTGTCCTCCAACACTAGTTTTTAGGGAAATGCAAACTAAAACCACAATGAGGTGCTCCAACACACCCATGAGAATGGCTAAAATTAAAAATACCCACCACACCAAGTGTTGGCCAGGATGTAGAACAACTGTAACTCACACACTGGTGGGGAGAGTTTGGCAGTTTCTCAAGAAGTTAAACATACACCTAAATATGACTCAGCTATTCCATCTCTAGATATTAATTACCCGAAAGAAATGAAAGCGTATGTTCATACGAAGACCACAAATGTTCACAGCAGCTTTACTTGTAATAGCCTCAAAGTGTAAACACCCAAATGTCCATCATAAAGAGAATGGATAAACAAATTGTGTAGTATCCATATAATGGAATACTAAGTAAAATGCTAAATAAAAAGGAATGAATGACTGATACCCACAACAAAAATCTTATAACCATTATGCTGAGGGAAAGAAGCCAAACCAAAAATAATGTGCATATACATACTATATGGTTCCACTATATAAAATTCTAGAAAATACAAGTTAATCTATAGTGACAGAAAGCAGATCAGTGGTCTGCCTGGGATTGAGGGGTGGGAAGTACATTAGAAAGAGTCACAAAGAAATTTTTGTATGCAATGGATAGTTCATTATCTTATTACGGTGATCGTTTCATGGGTGTATAAATATGTAAAAACTCATCAAATTGTATACTTCAAATATGTGTTGTTTATTTCACATCAGTTATACTTCAATAAAGTTTTAAAAAATCAAAACAAGTATTAAGAGTTGATATGCTGGCCAAAAAAAAAAAAAAAAAAAAAAAAAAAAAAAAAAAAAAAAGAGTTGATATGCTGAGGTCTGTGAAAGAAATCTTGAATGACCTACCTCAAAAACTCCTCCTCCCATAAAGCCTTTACCAAACCCCAACAGTTCAAATCAATTCTCCTTCAGTATTTCTTTTTACCTGTTTTAGTGCTGTCATATAGATATCCTCCAAACTAGGATATGAGTTCCTTGAGACAATAATTTAAATGTATTCCACTTCGTATATACCTTCTATTGACTGCATAATAAGCTGCATTGGAGCAGAAGTAAAACTAAAATCAGGGAAGCACTCACTAAGGAGGCAGTTGCTAAAATCTAAGAGAGAGAAGATATTAGCCTGAATTGAGATGGTAGCAGTGGGGATGAAGAAAAGTCAAAGGACTTGATATAAAACTGGAAGAAAAAAAAAAACCCACAATATGGTGAGTAAATGTAGAAGGTGAGGGAGACAGTCAAGAATGATGCATAGGTTTGTGGCTTGGATGCCTGGGAGGATAAACAGGGACTGTAGATATTCCTTCATTACATACTAAGCACCAACTGCATGGCGGGCTTGTTCTAGACACTGAGGACAGAGCAGGGAAATAAAGTTCTAGACATCACAGATCTACAGTCTACTGAGAGTCAAAACATGTCTTTCCAGAAGACCAATGGACACTTGAATCTGAATTCAAAGCATAGCCAGGCTGTGCTGGCTTTTACCGTATTTAGCCAGTATCTTTCAACAACTAGCACTATCCTGGTACCTAGTTAAACTCCGCGGAACACTGACTTCGGAAAGTTAGCAAAAAGACAAGCAAGAATATATTCTGAGAATTTAGAATCTGCATACATTCCTAAGAACTTTAAAGGACAAAGCTCAGGCTTCCCTGGTAGCACAGTGGTTGAGAGTCCACCTGCCGATGCAAGGGACACGGGTACGTACCCAGGTCTGGAAAGATCCCACATGCCGCGGAGCGGCTGGGTCCGTGAGCCATGGCCGCTGAGCCTGCACGTCCGAAGCCTGTGCTCCGCAACGGGAGAGGCCACAACAGTGAGAGGCCCGCGTAACGCAAAAAAAAAAAAAAGAAAAGACAACGCTCATTGGTTACAAGGGGCTAAGTAATCTCTTGGTGCCACTATACTTTTATTTCAATGCTGCCATCTTATGTTAAAATGTGGAACTACACAACCTTTAAAAGCCATACTCTTATTCAACTGTGAAATACAAAAACATCAAAGATTTGAGAGTCAATGAAAAGGTAGATAAAGGCTAATGAGAGTTATTTAATGACCATAACATATATTTACAGCAATTACTTCTGGTATCTGAGAGTACCCCTGACACAATGGAAGATCTCACAAGGTAATTAATACATAGTCCAGAATATAAACCTTATTTTGAAAAAGGAAGTGACTTACTGAATCCCCCCAGTTAAAAAATAAAAATAAAAATCTACTAACAGAGATAATGGGGAATGGGAAAGTAGAATAAAATCCAGATATCCCTCATTTATTCAGTAAATTCAACCTGCTTTTCTCATCACAGCTGCTTAAACAGCAATAGCTGTTTAAATTTGCTTAAATAGTAAAATTACTGGTTTTAACTTTAATCCCATCACTGTAGTGATGGTTTAAGAAGGAAAATAAAGTCAAGATCCTAATAAGAGCCAAGGACTATGCATTTGGAGGACTGGTTATATTTAACCAAAATGTTGACACTTGTCAATTAACATCATTTGCAATCTCCAATTTTTCTGTGAAGTAAAACATGCTATTAAAATTATGTTGAAAAATATTCAGAAACATTGAAGAATATCTTTGATTTAATGTTAATATAAAAAGATAACAGAAAAAGAGAACAACCTGTGTATACAATATCATCTCAAAGTGGGGTGGAGGAGGGATGGAGATAGCAAAAAGTAGCCTGGGAACTCTAGAATTAAGTGAAAGACATTTCCTCAGATAATATTAATGACAAAATATTGCTTTTGTGTATATGTATACATATACATATATAAACACACTTGGTATAAACTCAATACAAATACAAAAAAGAACTTTAAAAGTCATGAAGAAAAAAGGTTAATTGTTTTGATAGAACAGATCATAAAAAGTACAAAGATAAAATATTCTGTTAAAACATTATTATTATACCACACTGGTGTGTGATATTAGCAGCGGGGAGGCTGTGTATGTGGGAGAAGGGGTAGTGTGTGGGAACTCTTTTTTTTTTTTTTTGTACCTCTTAATCTCCCTCATCTATTTCTCTCATGTTCTCACTTCCTCCCCCCTGGCAACCACCTCTTTGTTCTCTGTATTAATGATTCTGTTTCTGTTTTGTTTTTTATTTTTATTGTTTTATTTATTTATTTTTTTTTGCGGTAGGTGGGCCTCTCACTGTTGTGGTCCAGACGTGCAGGCTCAGCGGCCATGGCTCACGGGCCCAGCCGCTCCACGGCATGTGGGATCTTCCCAGACCGGGGCACAAACCCGTGTCCCCTGCATCGGCAGGCGGACTCTCAACCACTGTGCCACCAGGGAAGCCCGAGGGAACTCTTTAATTGCTACCCATTTTCGTTGTGAACCTAAAACTGCTCTAAAAAAGTCTATTAGCTTTTTGTTTTTTGTAACCTATTATTCTCTCTTTGCTGAGCACATACTGGTTTCCTTGAGAAATACCCTTAATTTTGGCACTGCTCATAGAATTGGATAGTGTCAATCTGTTTTTTGGAAAGAAATCTGACAGAAGTCTCTAAACTCACTTTCTTCCCTCTACTTATTTAAGAAGATGTCATCTTGATTCGGCTAAATGCATATTTTTTAAAAACCCTAATCAGTCTTTTAGTATAGAGAAAACCAGTCTCTGAAAAGTACCTGCCAGTTTCTTCACAATCAGTGCTAACTCTCCTTCCTCAGTTAGAAAAGGGCGCAGTGGCCAAAATCATTTCCTGACTTACAAGGTCAAACTTTCCTTCCTTTAACTTTTTATACTGTTTTACAATCTTATATGAATAGTTATACCATGGCCCATGGCTTTTATATACATTTCTATCTTCTCTCAATTGTAAGAGTCACAAGTGCAATGACTTTGTCTTACTCATCACTATATCCAGCTCCTAAGACACTGCCTGACATGTATCACAGTAGACGTTTAAAATATTGTTGAATGAATCTTCTTTTCAATTCACAAATAAAGGAGTAGTCCTCCAAAAGGAGTAAAAATTTTCTCCATCTTGCTGATGAAAAGGGAAGTAGTTTAAGAAATGAGCTCAAGACCATGAAAATTTGAAGAGACTAAGTACTACTACCAAATATCTGTTTCCAATATTTGAATAATCACAGCAGCAGAGGGAGGGGAGGTGTGTGAATGTCCGACAAAGACATTAAGGACATGTTTTGACCAGAGAACTCTCGTATGTGATAATAATACCATCTTTGTATACTGCATTATACTAAATGCTTTAATAGACACTACCTCATTTGATTATCACAACAACCCTGTGAATCAGGAGAGATATTCGCCTTTTCAGAAGTGGGGAATTTGCAGCATCACTAAAGCAGAACCAGGACTCAAACCAAACCCAAGCATCTGCCCACTATATCACATTGCCTCTATATTACTGCATCTCATTCAACAAGCCACCCATGAAAATTAGTCTCATTAGCTTCTAAGTATTTAAAAACACAGTCAGCTATTACCTAACATAACAGAGTACTCAGTTCGTTGCATTTTTTCCCCTCTGTACTTCACTTGTGGGTAAGATAAGAAAATTATAAGAAAATAAACTAAAACTGTTAAGATAAAAACAAAACAAATAAAACTTCCTAGCAGGTAATCTAGATTACTATAAATGGACGAACCTCAACTTGGAATGCTTCATCTTCAGATCACATCCAGGAACCACTGCATGTCAGGGATTGTATACACAGCTACACTTTTAATATTCTTTAGTAATCCATGATAGTCAAAATTGCTGACCCCCCAGAAACTGCATTCCTAGGTATATACCCAAGCAAAATAAAAATAAGTCCCCACAAAAATATGAATACAAATGTTCACAGTAGCATTACTCACACCAACCCAAAAGTGAATATATTCCTAATGTCCATCAACTAATGAACAGATAAACAAAATATGGTATATTCATACAATGAAACATTATTCAGCCATAAAAAAAGAATGAAATACAGCACGGGCATGGGGCTTTTTCTTTTTTTAATTTTTTGAAACAAGTTCTGTAGAGTTGATTTACAATGTTGTGTTAGTTTCAGGTATACAGCAAAGTGATTCAGTCATAATCTTTTTCAGATTCTTTTCCCTTATATGTTATTACAAAATACTGAGTGTAGCTCCCTGTGCTATACAGTAGGTTATCTATTTTATGTATAGTAATGTGTATACATTAATCCCAGAGTCCTAACTTATTCCCCACTCCTTTCCCCTTTGGTAACCATAGTTTGTTTTCTATGTCTGTGGGTCTATTTCTGTTTTGTATGTAAGTTCATTTGTATCATTTTTTTTTAAGATTCCACATATAAGCGATATCATATTTGTCTTTCTCTGTCTGGCTTACTTCACTTAATATGATGATCTCTAGGTCCATCCATGTTGCTGCAAATGGCATTATGTCATTCTTTTTTACAGTTGAGTAATATTCTATTGTGTATATATACCACATCTTTATCCATTCATCTGTCCATGTCAATTGAAGTATAGTTGATTTACAACATTATGTTAGTTTCAGGTGTATAGCATAGTGATTCATTATTTTCATAGATTATACTCCATTAAAAGTTATTACAAAAAAAAAGTTATTACAAAATAATGGCTATAATTCCCTGTGCTGTACAATATATATCTTATTTGCTTATCTATTTTATATATAGTAGTTTATATGTCTTTTTTTTAAATTTATTTATTTTGGGCTGCTTTGGGTCTTCATTGCTGTGTGTGGGCTTTCTCTAGTTGCAGTGAGCGGGGGCTACTCTTCTTTGCAGTGCGCGGGCTTCTCATTGCAGTGGCTTCTCTTTTGCAGAGCACAGGCTCTAGGCGCGCAGGCTTCAGTAGTTGTGGCACGCGGGCTCAGTAGTTATGGCTCATGGGCTCTAGAGCGCAGGCTCAGCAGTTGTGGCTCACAGGCTTAGTTGCTCCACGGCACGTGGGATTTTCCTGGACCAGGGATCGAACCTGTGTCCCCTGCAGTGGCAGGCGGATTCTTAACCACTGTGCCACCAGGAAAGCCCAGCAGTTTATATGTCTTAAGCCCATACCCTTATTGTGCCCTGCCCTACTTCCCTCCCCTCACTGGTAACAACTAGTTTGTTTTCCGTATCTGTGAGACTTTGTTTTGCTACATACATGTTTATTTTTTAGACTCTAAATATAAGTGATATCATACAGTATTTGCCCTTCTCTGTCTGACTTATTTCACTAAACATAATACCCTCTAGGTCCATCCATGTTGCAAATGGCAAACTTTCTTTCTTTTTTTATGGCTAATATTCTATCGTATTTACTCATATACACTGCATCTTCTTTATCCATTTGTATGTTGATGGACACTTGGGTTGCTTCCATATCTTGGCTATTGTAAATACTGCTGCTATGATCATTTGGGGGCATGTATCTTTTTTAATTAGTGTTTTCACTTTTTCCAGATACATACCCAGAAGTGGAATTGCTGGGTCATATGGTAGTTCTATTTTTAGTTTTTTAAGGAACCTCCATACTGTTTTCCATAGTGGTTGCACCAAATTATGCTCCCACCAACAATGCACAAGAGTTCCCTTTTCTCCACATCCTCACCAATATTTCTTATTTGCAGACTTTTTGATGTTAGCCATTCTGACCAGTGTGAGGTGATATCCATTGCAGTTTTGATTTGCATTTCTCTAATAATTAGTGATGCTGAGCATCTTTTCATATGCCTGTTAGCCATCTGTATGTCTTCTTTGGAAAAATGTCTGTTCTGGTCTTCTGCCTGTTTTTTGATTTGGTTGCCCATTTTTCAGATATTGGATTGTATGAACTGTTTATATATTTTAGATATTAACTCCTTGTCAGTCATATCATTTGCAAATATTTACTCCCATTTAGTAGATTGTCTTTTCGTTTTATTGATGGTTTCCTTTGCTGTGCAAAAGTGTTTAAGTTTAATTAGGTTCCATTTGTTTATGTCTGCTTTTATTTCCTTTGTTTTAGGAGATGGATCAAAAAAATTATTGCTACAATTTATGTCATAGAGTGTTCTGCCTATGTTGTCCTCTAGGAGTTTTATAGTACCTGGTCATACATTTAGGTCTTTAATCCATTTTGAGTTATTTTTGTATACAGTGTTAGAGAATGTTCTGATTTCATTCTTACATGTTATAAGCATTTTGGGATCATCTCGAAAAAACTCTAAGGAAAGGTGCCATTTTTCTGAATTAGTAAATTCTTTTTTTTTAATTAATTAATTTATTTATTTTTGGCTGTGTTGGGTCTTCATTGCTACGTGCGGGCTTTCTCTAGCTGCAGCAAGTAGGGGCTACTCTTCATTGCGGTGCGCAGGCTTCTCATTGCCGTGGCTTCTCTTGTTGCAGAGCATGGGCTCTAGGTGTGTGGGCTTCAGTAGTTGCAGCACGTGGGCTCAGTAGTTGTGGCTTGAGGGCTCTACAGTGCAGGCTCAGTAGTTGTGGTGCACGGGCTTAGCTGCTCCACAGCATGTGGGATCTTCCCTGACCAGGGCTCGAACCCATGTCCCCTGCACTGGCAGGCAGATTCTTAACCACTGCACCACTAGGGAAGTCCTAAGAAGATTCTTTTTAAGAAGCTGTCAAACTTTTTCAAAGCGGCTATACAATTGTACATTCCCACCAAAAGTGCGTAAGGTTTCCAGTTCCTCCACATCTCACCAACACTTGGGAAAATCTTTTTTTTTTAATTTTAGCCATTGAATAAGAAAAATATGTAGTCCTTTCCTCCTCTGTTTCTCCTTTACTCTCACACTACTACCACATTCACAATACTTCTGACGCTTCTGGTTACCAAATGTGTAGGGTTTTTTTCCCCCACATTAAGCAATTTTCTGTGACACCAGATGGCTGTTCTAAAATTTAACTCGATTCTGACACTATCTACCTAGAGACAGCATCAGATCCCACAGGCTAAGGGTTCAGTTCCACAAGACTGGCCCCCACTTCAGGTGCCAATTGTAAGCAGCAGGTCGTCACCCAGGTTACCCACAACTTCTATCCAGTATGGCTACAGATAGAAGGTTCTCATGACCCCTTCCTCAGGTTTAATTTGCTAGAGTGGCTCAAGAACTCAGGGAAATACTTATTTACATTTACCAGTTTACTAAAAAAGGATATGACATAGGATACAGATGAACATCCAGATGGAAAAGATGTGCAGGGCAAGTTATGTGGGAAGGGGCACAGAGCTTCCATGTCCTCTCCAGGCATGCCACTCTTGCCACACCTCTACTCATTCACCAACCCACAAGCTCCCTGAACCTCGTAGCTGAGATTGATCATTAACTCCACTTCCAGCCCTTTCCCCTTCTCAAGAGAATTGTGGGGGCGGGGGTGGGGGGGGCAATGGGGCTGAAAATTCCAAGCTTCTAATCATGGCTTGGTCTTTCTGGTGACCAGTCGTCATCCTGGAGCCATCCACGAGCCTATACAGTCACCTCATTAGAACAAAAGACACTCCTATTACCCAGGAAATGACAATGGTTTCAGGAGCCCTGTGTCAAGAACCTGGGGCAGAGACCAATATATATATATTTTTTCTATTATTTTACAGCCAGTTTAGGGGTATTACTGGTATTTCACAATGGTTTTAATATCTAATAATATAATCAGTAGATAGTTTATTGCTATCTTTTCATGTGCTTATTTGCCATCCATATATCTTCTTTAGTAAAGTATCTGTTCAAATCTTTTGCCCTCTTTTAAAATTGGGTTATGTGTCACCTTACTAGTGAGATATAACTTCTTTATATATTCTGGATTCAAATCCTTAATCATATATATGTTTTGCAACTATTTTCTCCAAGTCTATTGCTTGTCTTCTCATTTTCCAGATAGTGATTTTTGAAGCACAAAGATTTTTAATTTTGATGGAGTCCATTTCATCAATTTTTTAATGGATTGTGCTTTTAATGTTGTATCTAAGAAATCTCTGCCAAGTCCCAAATAGGCAGAGTAGTAAATGAAGATTTACTACTATGTTTTCTTCTAAGAGTTTCATTGTTTTAGCTCTTATATCCAAGGCCATCGATCCTATATTTTTTGTTTACTTTTAAAAATTGAAGTATCATTGATTTACAATTATACTAGTTTCAGGTATATCACACAATGATTCAATATTTTTATAGATTATACTGTTTAAGTTATTACAAAATAATGGCTATATGTCTCTACACTGTACAATATATCCTTGCTGCTTGATCTTACATTTTCTTCTAGAAGTCTTCTAATTCTACATTTTATACTTAAATCTATGATCCATTTTTGTATAGAATGTGAAGTAAGGGTCTGCCATTTTTTAACATATGGATGTCCAATTGTTCCAGCACCACTTGTTGAAAGGACTATTCTTTTCTCCAATGCATTACCATGGCACCTTTGTCAAAAACTGACCATATATATCGGAATTTATTTCTTGACTTTATTCTATTCTATTGATCCATTTGTTTACGGCTATAGTTTTGTAAGTTTTGAAGTCAGGTATTTATTAAGTCCTTTTGTTCTTTTTTCAAAATTGTTTTAGCTCTTCTGGGTGCTCTGCATTTCTGTATAGATTTTAGAATAAGTTTCTCAATTTCTACAGAGACCTACTGGAATTACAATAGGGATTGCAGTCAACCTACAGATAATCAATCTGAGTCTTCCAATCCATAAAGATAGTATCTCTCTGCATTTATTTGGGTTACCTTTAATTTCTCTCTGTAATGCTTTATAGTTTCCAATGTACAGAAATACTTATTTTTAAAACACCAATGATAAAATTCTTACTTAAGCTTTGAATCTGGTATCAAATTGTAACAGCAAACCTTGCAAAAGTTATTTAAGAATCTTTCAGACACAATTTTAATTACCTCACATTCAACAATGGGACAAACAAATAAACAATGAACAAACAGTAAAGATCTGTTATCTCATAAAGTCTAAGGGTTTTAAAAAGTTCATAAAACCAAGTAGGAAAGAAATTAATGCCTATCTCAAGAGGGAATTTGCCTTGACTATTTTGCCCCAAAAAAGTGTTTGGTCGCAGAAACTAAGTACAGATCTTCCTCCACTTATGATGGGGTTATGTCTCAATAAACCCATCATTAAACTGAAAACATCAATAAGTCAAAAACCTACCAAACATCATAACTTAACCTAGTCTACCTTAAATGTGCTCAAAACACTTACATTTGCCTACAGTTGGGCAAAATCACCTAATACAAAGCCTATTTTATAATAAAGTGTTGAATATCTCATATAATTTATTGAACACTGTACTCAAAGTGAAGACTAGAATGGTTGTACAGATATAGAAGAGTCGTAAGTATATTAGCAGTGTTTCACTCGTGATCGCATGGCTGACTGGGAGCTGTGGCTGACTGCCAATGCCCAGCATCATGAGAGAGTATCATACTGCATATAGCTAGCCCCAGAAAAGATCAAAATTCAAAGTACAGTTTCTACTGAATGTGTATCATTTCTGCACCATCACAAAGTCAAAACATCATAAGTTGAACCATTGTAAGTCAGGGAAGAAAACCAGATCTAGTACAGATGGTCCCTAATTCCCAAACCCAAGAAAATTCCACAAACTGAAGTCATATCCACAAACTCACATAATTTCTCTCTATATCTGTATGTATATAAAACTTCATACTGCCAACCCAATTAAATACACCATCTTCAGTCTTTCTGTCTCAGTGTTTATAGCATGATTTTCATCTCCAACTGTGAATGTATAAGCTTTCATGGAAGCATATTTATCAAATAAAATGGGGTTTATATTCTACCAAATTGTTCAAATTATGAAAAGGTTTTTTTTTAAAACTTTGAGAAGTATGAATGTTAACAGAGACTTTTTGATGAGAAACTCTCATTTAAAATAAAAACAAAAAAAAATTCATACCAGAAACCATGTACAATTACACTATTTATAATAGCAAAAACCAGAAACTACCCAAATGCCCACTGACAAGAGAAGATGATACAAACTGTGGTATTTATTTACTGAATATTGAACATTATTGAATATTGTACTGTAGCAAAAATGAATGAACTACAGCATATGCAACAACATGATAAATATTATAAATGTAATGTTGAGGGGGAAAAAAAACAAGTCCCATTTGCTTATGTCTCTAAGCAAAACTAAACATATTGTTTGGGCACACATACATTCATAATAAAGCCTTTTTATAGAGGCAAACCAAATGCAGAATAGTAGTTAAAGCAGATAGGGAGTAAATGGGGCAAGGGAGGGCAGGAAAATTGAGTCACTAAGGAACACATAAATAGACACATGCAAATTATTGTAATGTTCCAGTTCCTGGGTTGAATGGAGGGTTTATATGTTTATATGCTTTATAACTTACATATGTCATCTAATTCTTTTGTAAGTATAATTATTTTTTTAAAAAACCATAAGCAAAATCTATTTTTAAAAATCACCATTATAAAACATTTTCCAGAAGCGTAACTGGGCACTCAGAATATATTGGGTTGGCCAAAAAGTTCACTTGGGTTTCTCCGTAAGATCCTAAAACCCGAACGAACTTTCTGGCTGACCCAATACACCAAAAAACAATTTTTTTAAAGTTTTTACCTTTGTTTCTGTTCAACTGCTTTGTCCAAGTGCTGAAAGATATCCTGAAACAGGGTGCAGCTGGATTGACTATTAATGGTATACCCATATCCTCTTTTCCAATATTGTTTCAGATCATTTAAGTATTCTAAAACCTAAAAATACAAATTTCAAAAATCATTACTATTAATTTTTATTAATGTAACAGATCTTCTGATTTAATAATGATTTTTTCAGAAAAGGTTACATTGTTTAATCACCATTCTACACAAAGTATAGTAGAATCTTAGCATTTACAGAGTTTATACTTACCATTTCAAGCATTTAAGGGTTGGACCCAAAGGTCCATGACATGGAGATTTATGCTGAGACACAAACCCAAATGGGAATGTAGAGACTGACACGCAAGAGCAAGTTAGTAGTACTCACAAGCAGTAATCCAGCATCCATGACGGATCAGGATACTGGGTTAAAGACACCAGTATCTTTGGGGTGAGTGTGCTCACCTCCCCTTTCTTCTAAAATTATTTTAAGATGAGAGCAAAGATATATACAGAAAAAAGAAAAAATGTACATAGAAGAATATTCATTACAGCACAGAAGGTGCAAACAGTGAATCAGGAATTTTTAAGAATTTCAGGAATGTAGAAACCAGATAGAAAATGAGTTACTTTGGTTCATGTATCAGTTTGGCAAAAACAGTAATTAAAGTAGACCAAGGGGGCTTCCCTGGTGGCGCAGTGGTTGAGAATCTGCCTGCTAATGCAGGGGACACGGGTTCGAGCCCTGGTCTGGGAAGATCCCACATGCCGCGGAGCAACTAGGCCCGTGAGCCACAACTACTGAGCCTGCGCATCTGGAGCCTGTGCTCCACAACAAGAGAGGCCGCGACAGTGAGAGGCCCACGCACCGCGGTGAAGAGTGGCCCCCGCTCGCCGCAACTAGAGAAAGCCCCCGCACAGAAACGAAGACCCAACACAGCCAAAAAAAAAAAAAAAAAAAAAAGTAGACCAAGGATATGGAAAACTGGTACTAGAAGGAATGTGTATTAATACAGATGTCCTAAAGGACTGGCAAAATCCACAAAAACACACATCTTTAAGGCCCGTTTAATTCCGTTTCTTATAAACTAATATTCACAGAGGAACACAAGAGACAATGTACAAGAATATCTCGGAGTAGCACTGCTTAAAGGAGCCCCCCCCCAAAAAAAAATTCCTGGAAGTATCTGTATTTCATTAATAGGTAGAGGCTTAAATAAACTATGATATACACATACTGTGGAATACTATAAGATTATTTGTAGATCTACATGAACTGACATGGAAAAATCTCCAAAACATACTGCTAAATGAGAAGAGCAGGTTAAGAATGATAAATACTTGCTGGCCTCTGCTACTTGCAATAGATCAGACCCACCAACTATTATTGCTGTAGTTCAGTGGGGCAATATTATGCCATTTCTGAACCTATCATGGCCAGAATGCTCTTTATGTACTGGGTTTTTGTATAAAACCCAGTGTATGTTGTCTAACTGCTGTTGGTAGTAGGAGAAGAGCAAGATGGTGGGGAAGGATTGTACACAGATATGTATAGAAGGAAGACAGCTATCTGTAAGTCAAGGAGAGAGGCCTGGAACAGATACTTCTCTTACAGCCCTCAGAGGAGACCAATCCTCCTGACATCTTGATTGTGGACTAGCAAAGGAATACATAATTTTCTTTCTTCATTTTCATGAGAAGTAACTGAAAGCTATCATCTATGCAAGGGGAAGCTCTGGTCCGTTATTTTCAGTGTTTTGATCCTTATGCCTTTCATAGATCTAATTCAAATGCTGGATCTCTTCCTTATTAGCTCTGTAATCTTGGACACATCCCATAATTTAGCTGAGTCTTACTTTCATTATCTGCAAACTGAGAGTTCTAGTACCTCCCGAGAATTGTGCAAAGCCCTCAAAAATGCCCTTAGCACACAGATATTGTTCAATAAATGTCAATTGCTTTGTGAATTCCTGTAGTTGTGTGCTGCAGTGATTTTTTTAAAATAAATTTATTTATTTTATTTATTTATTTTTGGCTGTGTTGCGTCTTCGTCGCTGCATGTGGGCTTCTCACCGTGGTGGCTTCTCTTGCTGCAGTGCACGGGCTCTAGGCACGTGGGCTCAGTAGTTGTGGCACAGAGGCTTAGTTGCTCCATGGCATGTGGGATCTTCCCGGACCAGGGATCAAACCCGTGTCCCCTGCAATGGCAGGCGGATTCTCAACCCCTGCGCAACCAGGGAAGCCCTGCTGCAGTAATTTATATGAGGGGTAATCTCTGTACAATAAACATATTTGTTAAAGACAAAAAAAAGGAATAATACAGTATAATATAATTTACTAGCAAAATACACACACACACACACACGATTACACTGTTTACATTTCTAAGAATGGTATAAATTATAAATAGAGCACAGAAAAGGCTGAAAAGTACACATCAAACTGACAGGAGTGGTAGATTTCTGTGGAGAGGTCTTGAATTGGAGTTGGTGATTAAGGTAGCCTTTATCTGAATGTCAAACTTGTACTCATGTATCATTTGATCCAACACCAAAAGTAAAGGACTAAATCTTGCAACCCAAAAGAGGTACAAGAGAAGACTGCACAGTAGTTATGAGCCATTCTTCTCAGAAGAGTCCCTAGAGAAATTAAGTGCAAGCCATAAGTTTAAGAGCAAGGGTAGGCCACTGCCATATACCAAACACAAAACTAAACATATATTAAAGAGGCAATTAAATTAAGAAGTTAGCAAAAGGGACAAAGTAAACGTTAAAAAAATGAAAATAAAAAGAATTAGATAAAGTTCTGCCAAATCTATTCAAGAAATAAAACAAAAATAGTATCAGAAATGAAAAAGGAGAGGCCCTTCAAACTGTGGCGTAGGGAAAAGGATGTCAAGCAGAATTCGGCAGTCTTGCTGAGTTGAGGAGTCAGAACTCAGAGTTTAATAAGTCTGAAGTGGTTGGAATTAGCAGGGTAGAGTATCAGAGAGAAGGAAGCTACACAGAAAAAGAACTCCAAAAATCGTGGGGGGGTCCCCTAGATTCTGCTGCCGAAGGCCGTGGGAGTTGTAAGCTGATCAATTCCAGAGCACAGAGATATTCATGTTCCAAGTGGCCTAAGTAGAGAGAGCTTCCATAGATGCCAAGACACCTAGGACTTCAATCTGGACCCCAGAAGAGACATACTTTAATAGTAAAGACATGTGTATAAGTAAGGTTTTGTTTCTGAGTTTTGTAAGGTCAGGTCGAGAGCATGAAACTCAGAAAAATGAAGGCTGAAAAGGATCAAACTGATCCGCAAGTAACTTAACTGCAAAATAAAACAAAATTCAATACTTAGAAGACAAAATCCAGGCATTCAACACCATAACATTCACAGTGTCCAGTATCTAATAAATAATTACTGGAAATACATGAAGAAACAAGAAACATGACTTATAACTAGGAGAAAAATCAGTCAGTAAAAGAATCTATCATAAGAAAGAAGGAATGCAAGGATAATTCAATATTAGAAAATGTACTAATGTAATTTCTATGCTAGAAGATTAAAGAGGAAAAAAAAAACATCTTCCTAGATGCCAGAAATTCAGCAAACATTCCTGATCTTAAAAACAATAAATAAATAGAAGGTTTTAGTAAGAAACAGAAATTTTCTTAACTTGGTAAGGATAACTACTAGTGACTATGCCAAACATTGTATTTTGCAATGAAACACTGAAAGTGCTCTTAACTAGAAAATATAAACAAAGCTTTGGGTTTTAAGATGATGGAATTAAGATATATGTGCTCTCTTCTCTCAGAAATCACTCTAAAAAAAGAATGAAAAAGAAATGCAAATGCCCCTTTCAAAGAAATTAGGAGACCTCTGTACCTGAGCCACCACCATAAATGAGCAAGGACTGCCAAATGCAGTGAAAATCAAACAAAACACAAACAAAACCCCTCAGATAAAACCAACAGA
Organism: Lipotes vexillifer; assembly: GCF_000442215.2. Lineage (NCBI taxonomy): Eukaryota > Metazoa > Chordata > Mammalia > Artiodactyla > Lipotidae > Lipotes > Lipotes vexillifer. Next base: position 3,101,783 of record NW_006798376.1, on the reverse strand, counting down.
AGACAGATCCTCAAAGCACATGGTACACCTGCAGGAGTAGATCCAATAATCCTTTGCTTGAAACAATGAGAACGAAGTCTAAGAGGAGCCTACCTGGACAGTATGTAACACCATTACAGGAAACAGACTGACCTTCCATCTTTATAAGAAGTATTCTACAAAGAATCTCAGAGAAAAACTCCAAACTGGAAGGAACATGACTTATCTCTGAATAGCTGCTCATCCCTACTGGCAACCTAAGAAGTAAAAGCTGAATTCACTGCAAAGATGAGTAATAATTTAAAAGGTGCTAGTATCTTTACAAACATACAAATTAAAAACAAGACTGCTACACAGATAAAATAGCCAGGGAAAAAAAAACCCTCACCCTAGAAATTCTGCTACAGAGAAAATGAAAACTAAAATTAAATAAACACAGTATCATGAATTCCAAAGACTTAAGAAAATAAAATAATCATTTAAAAAATAAAGAGTCCAGGGCTTCCCTGGTGGCGCAGTGGTTGGGAGTCCACCTGCTGATGCAGGGGACACGGGTTCGTGCCCTGGTCCAGAAAGATCCCACGTGCCGCGGAGCGGCTGGGCCTGTGAGCCATGGCCGCTGGGCCTGCACGTCCGGAGCCTGTGCTCCACAACGGGAGAGGCCACAATGGTGAGAGGCCCGCGTACCGCAAAAAAAAAAAAAAAAAGAAAGAGTCCAAAACAAGAAAAAAAATATATGGAAAGAAGCATAAAGATAGAAATATAAACTGGAACAGCTCCAAAAAATAATTGGGCATTATCTAGTAAATTTGAAGTTCTGCATATCCTATGATCCAGCAATTCTACTAGACATGGACCTTTAGAAATGTGTATATACACACCTATAGGCATACACAAGAATATTCATAATAGTCCCAAACTGAAAACAACCCAAATGTTTACTAACAAGATAATGGATTAAAAAACTATGATAATTCATGTAATGGAATACTATACAGCAATAAAAATAACTGAATAGCTACATGCGGCATCATAGATAAATCTTAAAAACATAATGTTGATAAAAAACTAGATACAAAAAAACACATACTGGATGATTCCATTACATAAAGTTCAAAACATATAGTTAAACTGTTTCTTGGGAAAAAAAATAATAAATTAGTAGACACTAAACTAACATCATAAAGAAAATGCAGATATACAAATAAGTAATAATAATGGGGAAATAATCTCAGATATAGAAGGAAGACATTTTTTTAAATCATGAGATAAATCTGCCAAACTCCACAAATAAGTCTGAAAACCTGGAGAACATCAATGACTTTTACAAGAAAATATTAAATACCAAAACCGACCCCAGATGAGATAGAAAATCTAGATATACTTGTTACAATAGAAGATAGATACAAAGCTGCAAAAAGCTATCCCACAGAGAAGTACATAGTTCATGTGTCATTTCTTGTTAGGTTTACCTGACTGCCACTAATCAACTTCCTCCTTTGTGTATCACTATACCTTATATATACTTCTGTTATAGCCATCCCATTGTCTTGCAATGGTTTTTTTGTCTTTCACTCCTTGTGACATTCTTTGAGGACAATGCCTATCTTATGTTAGTATCTTCAGTTTCAACCAAGTGCCTGGCATGGAGCAGGTACTCAAACAATATTTGCTAAATGAAGACACAGATGGACCAGCATTTCATAAGGTCTTGGATATCTAATAATATCCAGAATTCTCAGAATTTCATATATTTCTATACATTTTTAATTCTTAAAACATTTTTTTATAAATTAATTTGTTTTATTTATTTATATTGGCTGTGTTGGGTCTTCGTTGCTGTGCGTGGGCTTTCTCTGGCTGCGGCGAGCGGGGGCTACTCTTCATCGCGGTGCGCGGGCTTCTCTTTGTGGTGGCTTCTCTCGTTGCGGAGCATGGACTCTAGTCACACGGGCTTCAGCAGTTGTGGCTCGCGGGCTCTAGAGCGCAGGTCAGTAGTTGTGGCGCGCGGGCTTAGTTGCCCCGCGGCATGTGGGATCTTCCCTGGCCAGGGCTCGAACCCGTGTCCCCTGCATTGGCAGACGGATTCTTAACTACCGCACCACCAGGGAAGCCCCTTAAAACATT
>NW_006798376.1:3098967-3099628 GCF_000442215.2 Lipotes vexillifer | reverse complement strand
TGTGGCCTCTCCCGTTGCGGAGCACAGGCTCCGGACGCGCAGGCTCAGCGGCCATGGCTTACGGGCCCCGCTCCGTGGAACGTGGGATCTTCCCGGACCGGGGCACGAACCCGTGTCCCCTGCATCGGCAGGCGGACTCTCAACCACTGCGCCACCAGGGAAGCCCCCCCCTTAAAACATTTTTAATAAAGAATTTCAAACATAAAAATAGAGAACAGGAGAATAATGAACCCCCACATACCTCTCATCCAATTTCAACAACAATTAACACTTGGCCAATTCTGTTTCAGTTATGCCCCTACCACCACCACTGGATTATGCTAAAGCAAATCCCAGACATCATTTTACTGCATCTGTAAATACTTCAGTATGTAAACCTATTTCATAGTGAAAAGTCCTAAGCAGAGATTTTTGTGTCAAATTACTGAAAAAGAAAAAAAAAAATCACAGGAAACATCTAAATCAAAAGAAAACTTTAGGGCTTCCCTAGTGGCGCAGTGGTTGAGAGTCTGCCTGCCGATGCAGGGGACACGGGTTTGTGCCTGGGTCTGGGAAGATCCCACATGCCTTGGCCCGTGAGCCATGGCCGCTGAGCCTGCACGTCTGGAGCCTGTGCTCCGCAATGAGAGAGGCCACAACAATGAGAGGCCCGTGTACCACA
>NW_006798376.1:3079543-3098957 GCF_000442215.2 Lipotes vexillifer | reverse complement strand
CCAAAAAAAAAAAAAAAAAAAAAAAAAAAACAAAGAAAACTTTATATTTTTTAAATGAAGAATCTAACTTATTTGCTTTTACTATATAAAAAGGAAGTCTCTTATTCAATTAATTTAAACATGTATTTCAAATTTTCAAATCACGGTCATTTAAATGAGAAGTTCTTTGAAAGCGGCGGTGGGGGGTGATGGTGGTGGGATGAAGTGGGAGACTGGTACTGACATATGTGCACTAATATGTATAAAATGGATAACTAATAAGAACCTGCTGTATAAAAAATAAAGTTCAAAAACAAAATGAGAAGTTGTTTAAAGGTATCTACACAATGGAGAAATCTGGAAGGTGCCACTTTAATCATATGATCAAATATATCATCATCAATGATGTGACAAACTGACATCATTCCTTCTGATTAGACACACTATATAAGAATACTTATATAGTATTCTTGTCAAAAATGTTTAAACCCCAATCTAATCTTACGTGAAAAAACAGACACAAAGACATTCTGCAAAAAAACTGGCCTAGATGCCTGCAAATTGCCAGTGTATAAAAGACAAAAGAAAGGCTGGAACACTCTTCTAGATTAAAGGCAACTAAAGGCATGACAAATAAATACAATGAATGATCCTTGATTAGATCCTGAATTTAAAAATAAAAAAAAGTGGGAGGGAGACGCAAAAGGGAGGAGATATGGGGATATATGTGTATGTATAGCTGATTCACTTTGTTATAAAGCAGAAACTAACACACCATAATAAAGCAATTATACTCCAATAAAGATGTTTAAAAAATTTGTTTTAAAAGCTATAAATATAGGATTCTATTAAGACAAGTGTGAAAACACGAATACTGACTGTATATTAGACAATACTGTACTATATATGCATATGTAAATTTACATTTATGCATATTCATAAATTTACTATATGCATATGTAAATTTATAAATTTATTATAAATTTACACTGTATATTAGACAATACTGTACTATATATGCATATGTAAATTTACATTTTATTATGATTATGTAGGAGAAGGTTCTTGTTTAGATGTATGCCCAAGTATTTAAGGGTGAAGTGTCTTGACGTTTAGAAAGAAAAAGATTACACATATATGTGACAGAATAAATGTCCCTCAAAGATGTCTACATCCTAAGACCTACAACCAATGAATATGTTATCTTACATGATAAAAGGGAATTTGCAAATGTGATTAAGTTAAGGAGCTTAAGATGGAAAATTATCCTAGACTATCTAGATGGGCCCAATAATCACAAAGATCCTTATAAGAAGTAGGCAGGAAGGACACAGTAGGAGATATAACCATGAAGCCGTGGTCATAGTGATACAAGGAATGCAGATGGGCTCTGGAGACTGGAAAGGGCAAGGAACAGATTTTCCCCTAGAGTCTCCAGAGAGAACACAGCCCCCTGTTGATACCTTGATTTTAGCCCTGTAAAATTCATTTTGGACTTCTGATTTCCAGAACTGTAAGATAATAAATTTGTGTTGCTTTAAACCACTAAGTTTGCAGTAATCTGTTATAGCAGCAATAGGAAACTAATAGATTATAAAGAAAGAAAAACAAATGTGGCAAAAAAGTTTAAAAACTGGTGAATGTAGGTGAAGGACATGAATGTTCACTCTGTTATTCTTACAACTTCTGTCAGTTTGAAATTTTTCAAAATAAGTTGTGGGGGGAAAAAAGAGAAGTTCACATGCAATAAAGAGATAAAAGGCTAATCCTAAAAATAAAAGGAAAAGAAAAACAAGTAGCACAGAATCTAAGTCACCTAATAGTTCCATCTTTTACGATATGGAAATAAAAGCACAGAGTTGTCGGTCTTTGGAAGTAAGGGACCACATGGATATAGCTACTCAGAATACAAAAAGGGCAGATAGCCCGGTAAGCATATGCCAAATATTCCAACAACTGTAGTAACTTGGGCAAATAAGTTGTTCTTCTGTTAAAAAGTCAATTTCCCTTTTGCCAACACCCCTCAGTCATTTACACAATACTGAAAATCACTTCAATTCTGTTTATCAGCTTTTTCCCCTACAGCAATCTGGGTAGGGAGAAAAAGGGGGGTGAGGAATTTTGACACAAGTGAATGGTGACCATAAGTTTATACCTATACTGGTGTAATTATTACTGGTTCCCGTTTCACTTTTAAAAGTATTCAATTTAGGAGCTTCCCTAGTGGTGGAGTGGTTAAGAATCCACCTGCCAGTGCAGGGGACACGGGTTCGAGCCCTGGGCCGGGAAGATCCCACGTGCCGTGGAGCAACTAAGCCCATGCACCACAACTACTGAGCCTGCGCTCTAGAGCCTGCGAGCCACAACTACTGAAGCCCGCGTGCCACAACTACTGAAGCCTGCATGCCTAGAGCCTGTGCTCCGCAACAAGAAGCCACTGCAATGAGAAGCCCGTGCACCACAACAAAGAGTAGCCCCCGCTCGCCACAACTAGTAGCCCCCGTGCGCAGCAACGAAGACCCAATGCAGCTAAAAATAAATAAATAAATTTATAAAAAATAAATAAAAGTATTCAATTTAGAACATAAATTTTATGATCATCCTAAGCATAGAGTATTTCAAAGAAGGGTAGGCCAGGATGTTTCTGAAGTGATAGTTATGGACATTTAGAGGAGATGAGAAGTGTTTTGAGTACTTGAGACAGACAAAAAGTAGATCATCAGGGAGCAATTCAGGAGCACAGAGAGGAAATACATACACCTATTACTTCTGGCGCTCAGCATCCTAGAGCAAGCATCCATCGAGGGCTCTTTTCCCTTCTCCCAACTTACCGGCTAAGCCCTACTTCTGCATTGGCATAATACTACAGAAAAACCACCTTTAATCTGGTTGTTGGTCACTTTAGTCTTTAGTTAACGAAATAAAGCACTTGTTTTACTTTCAAATGTACATTAGCTCTCAGCTTAAAAGCTTGCTTCTAACTGACAAACAGTACACTTCTTTTCAAAATTTGAGGTTAAATTCTGAAGTTAATAATTGATTTTCATACAGAATGCTGAAAGTTCCATATGTATGCAAGGGATGACTAGTTTCTAAAGTCCATATTTCTGAATGACCCATATATAAAGATACATCTTACTCTCATCCATCAGAATTCTATCCAATGCCTTGATCCTCAATACTTAAGAAAACAATTAACACTTTCCTACCCCACCTCTCTGGCTCCCAGCATCCCAGATTTGACCAGAATTTGCCTCCTTTACAGTCACCAGAGGTCTGTCTGCCATTCTCTCTCTAGAGTCTAAAAGTCTACAAAGAAACAACATGAATGAAGAGGAAAGAAAGGGAATACAAAGTAGCCAGGCAGAACCAAGATGAATCACTGCCATCACTGGGTAGAAAACAGAACTCTATTTATTATGAAAACTTTATAAAAGAATAGGTATTTGGAAAACCATTCATCCTCTCTGAGCTTTGGCTTCCTATAAAAAGAAGAATTTGGATTACATTAGCTCTATAATCCTTTCCAGCAGTAAAATTTGATGATGGGTTAAGTAGGTTTTTAACTGGGTGGACCTAGAAATCAAATCACAATGAAGAATGTTTTCCAGAGTTTTATGAACCTAAACTATTTACAAGTAGGTAGGTCCTATCTGAAAAATTAATCTCTCTTTTTCAGGAAAATTACAAGATAGTCAAAGGCACTTAATGTTCCCTACTCTGCTTATATTTTGAAAAGCTGCTTCAAATAAAGACAACAATGTGAACCATGCAAAAAAAAAAAAAAGCAAAGAAACTGCAAAAGTAATACTTACCTTTGCATCATCTATGTCAAAAACATCACACCAAGGAGATTTAACACCTTTAATTGCCAGGTCAAATGAACAGGTGAAAAAAGCTACCTGAATTAAATCTGAGAGAAAAAAAAGGTAAAATTTGTAGGTTACTATTTCCTGCAATTTTCCAAAGGCTGAATATCTATAGAATGCCAAGGACTTACTATATAAAACATAACTTGATTTTGTTAATTTTAGAGGATTAGAGGAGGGGAGATAAAGTTATAAAAGGTTTTAGTCCCCAACTTGAAAATCAGCAATGACAAAGAACATTTATTGAACGGTTCCTTTAACTACACAATTCACATTATAACTATTAAGAAGAAGCAAGTACAGAGAAGGATATAAAAAAGAAGAGAACACTGCAAAAGGTAAAGAACAAAGAAAAGGCAGACTGAGGAGTCAGGAGAAAGGTGAAGCAAAGGGTCAAGAAGGAGAGAAACAAAGAGGGAAAAATCACACTATGAGACCTGACTCTGACACTAATTATCCTGGGTAAGTCACTCTAGGCTTCCTGGGTCTCAACACAAAATAGGCAAAGGATTTATTCTTTTGTCAAGCAATATCAAAGGACATATAATTAATACATCCATAACACATAAAGGGTACCTATGATCAATAAGAAAAAACATAAAAATAATCCAATAGAAGATGGCCAAGGTTATGAAGAGGCAATCGTCAGAAGGAATGAAATAGCTAATAAGCATATGAAAAGATGTTCAACCTTACAAGTAACCAAAGAAATGCAAATTAAAGCTAGATATCATTTTTCATTAATTAAATTGGCAAAAGTAAAAATGACTAATAATATCCACTGTTGGATGAATTGGGGGAAATGAGCATTCTCACATATTGTTGATATAAAATTTTCTACACCTTCAGAGAACAATTTGGAAGTATATGTTAAGATGTAAAATATTCATGCACCTTAACTCAACAATTCTACCTATAGTTATTTATCTTATAAACTCTCAAGTGCAAAAAGCAGACTATAAGAATATCCACTGTTGCGTTATTTGAAAGAGTTAAAAACTAAGAAAAACCTTAGTAGGAATGTAATTTCCTATAAAATAAAGAATTTGGACTGTATTAGCTCCAGCCTCTCTGACTGGTAAAACTTGATGATGGGTTAAATAAATTTTTAACTATCATTTACCTAAAAATGTAATCATATATATCCTAAAAAATAACATAGAATTTAAAAAAATGAGACAGATACATTGCTAAGTAAAAATAAGTTACAGAAAATATATACAGCATCACCTTTCTATGCAAAAAAAAAAAAAAAAAAAGTATTTAAATAGCTAAAATATTTTTGAACAGTTACTCTGGGCCAGGTACTGAGCTAATGCTTTGCATGAATTAATCTCATATAATCCTTGCAATAATCCTGTGAGGCAGGTACAATTCCTATATCCATTTTACAGAGAAAGAAACTATGGCACAGTGATATTAAGGAACTTGCCAAAAATCACAGAGTTAGTCAATAATATAACAAAGTCAAGAATCGAATAGCCGAATTCCAAACAGTCCAATTCCAGAGCCATGATTTTAACCACTATGCTAATATTGCCTCCAAAAAGAAGTTGCTCTCAGTTACCCCATCAGTAAAATACAAATAATCTTTGTCAAGTCAGAGACTAGAAATAGTGTTGTTAAAAAAATCTTCAACAATCTTAAATGCCCACTAACAGAATAATGGCTAGATGCTGGTATTATATAATGGGATTCTGTACATAAGTTTAAAATGCAGAACTAGAATTACACACATTAAATAAAAAATACAAAGTTGAATTAAAATCAAATTTCAGACTGATACCATAGTTTGATACCATTACTAAAAGTTTAAAAATCAGCAAAATGCCCCATTTAGGCATAGAAACATAAATATAAAAACCGGCATGGGATGACTTAAATGCTCAATTCATGACAATGGTTACCTCTGGGAGAAAAGGAAAGGAATGAGATCCTAGAGAGGGACAAAGGACCCTCAATTTATTTAAAGCAACTAAGTGAAGCATAATGTTAAAATTTGATCAAACTAAGTTGTGGGTATACAGATACTCATTATATTAGCCTTTATTATTATCTATATACTTGAATTATTTCCCAAATAAAATAATTTTTAAAGCTCTGCAAATGACCCCAACGTATAGCCAGTTGAAGAAAAGAGAAAAAACTCAACTTTAGATGCTAGTCTAGGCATCTTCACTTTTTTGATCCTTGTAAAGCATTCAGACACCAGGATTGACATATTCTAGTCTACTTAATTTATTCCCAATATCTCCTATTTCTAGTCTTTGGAAATTTATTCACAGTATAATGAAATCACACTCTATATATCTGTCAATATCTGCTGTATGGATTATACATTCCTAGAAAAAAGGAAAAAAAAATCTTATTATTTTTTCTTAATTTCTCATTGCTAGGTAACCATGTACCTTGGTTTTCCACATGCTCTCCCAGCATAATTATTAATAGTGTTTCCTTTCACCCTAAAGTGTCCCAGGTGGCAGTCAACCCATCCACTGCAATAGCTTATGACATACATGACTACTCATTTTCTCAGCATCTCTAGGTATAAAAGCTTCAAAGAAAAAAAAAAAAATCACACTACTTTTTAAAAACTTAACCCCTCTCAAAACATTAACATGTACTTCTGAACTGCTTTAAAAGCTAAAGAATTTATGACTTTCCATTTGTATCACTTTAAGAGATAATTCAGAAAGAGATAATTTTTGTTTTATAAGTAATACTTAGAGTTGAAGCTTTATATAACTTTGCCCTCAAAACAAACAAACAAAAATTCCAGGATACATCAAGAGTCTTGTGTATTAATTTACATAAAACTCAAAGAAGAATCTGAATCTAAGAATAGTAAGCATGAGATATAGAATTTTCTTGACCTAGAACACATTATTTTCTCAACATAAAATCAATTGTGGTCCTTTAAAAGGAATAACTTTATGCTTCCATATTTTTCCATGTTCAGAGTTTAAAAACCACTTAAACTATTTCAGAGTTCAAATGAGAGATAATAGGCACATTACCTGCATTTAAGTTGTTGACTGGCACTTGCAAAATACCTGCAACTTTTTTTAAAATGTTCTGCATTTCTGGTCCAGTTTTGAAGGCTTCTACATGATAAAGAGCCGTAGCATTCCTTTCCACTTGAGTTAAAAACTTCTCACAATGATCAAAGAACCTCATTAATTTATCATTAATTCTTGGAGGTCCACACTCCATGTCTGAAAGGGAAAAAAATAATTGTGTGTGTATGTATGTATGTGTGTGTGTGTGTGTGTGTGTGTGTGTACATATATATATATACATATATCCATTGACATGAATGACAATTTCAAATTATTGGAAAATTTTGTTTCAAGTGTAAAAAGGAACACTAAAAACCTATTTATTCATTGACATGTCTGAAATAAGTACACACTGCTCAAGAAAGACATAGGGCAAAACTATTCCCCATTTGTAATAATTGTTAGCTCATGAGAGGATACGCTAAAAAAGACTAAAGAAACAGAAAATATCAAAGATAAAATAAAATGTTAGAGCAATACTACACTATGAAATAAAGGTAACTGAAATGAATGTTTTCTTAAAGAAAACAAAAATAATTAGATATGAATGTCATAAAAAGTGTAAAAATCTATTACCTAAGTACTGTTTCCATCAGGCACAGAAAATTTGAGAAAACAATCTAAAAATTAGCAACGTTTCTAATTACAAGGTGAGAGAGAATTCAACAAACAGGCTGTTTTACTACTCTAAGCCAAAGTCTAAATAGAGTATTTTATTTTCTCAATTAACTTTCTCAACCCTGTGTTACTTTACAAAAGACTGCTTCGGACAAAAACTACTGACAACAGCACAAAATACATTAAAGTTTCAGGTCTTCTGTATTTCATTGGGCTAGATGCTTCTGATTCGGTTTATTTTCTAACTGAAGCTCCAGAATAACTTCCCATTTAGAATTTTATGTGTTACATTATTTCCCCAATTCGGTAACAAATACATACTAGAAAAGCATTCGTAATCATGCTTCAACTACTGGGGTGCCTTTTAAGTTTTCTCAGAGTCATATTTAAAAATACACAGATTCCAATCATCATTTCTCCAATAATTTACCATGAAAAGAACACCAAGTATACTATTTCTGTAATTAAAATAAGAAAATTATAGTTATACCATTTCGCTTCAGATGTGTATGTGAAAATATTTATATGTATGTGTGTGTGTATCCATTTCAGGAGCTCCTGAAATGAATAATTCTGTCAATTTTAACTGGCAATCAGATTACAGTTCTTAAGAAATTACTAGGAAAATAAGTGATCTTTGTCATCATTTTCTGTGACCTCAAAATTTCCTAAGTGGATCTGGATAATTCATCCCTGCTATTATCTAATTACTGCTATTCTTTAAATAGAAACAAAGGCATTGTTCTGTTTCTGTAAGAATACAAAATCCAATTCAGTGGCTTCCCTCCAAAGTCCAGATGTACACAACAGGCAAAACAATTGTCTGTAGATAATAATGAAGCAGCTAAGCAAAGGGTTTAATCTCTGATACTGAAAATGGTGAGGGATGGCTTATCCTGAACTATTTTGATCCATGGCTGGCAAATGCCCATTCTGCTAATCCATCTAAGGGCAAAAATTCATTCATCCCAGGAGGTCCAGTAGTCCCTTTTTGGTATACACTATATACATATATAGTACTATATTGAAGTATGTTCTGCTTTCAACATTCAGTTAATTTAACAGATTTGTGGGAAATCTTCACTCATATCAATGGAAAAAAGTCTAGCTATATTAAAAAGCATGATTCAACAAGTGACTAAACACAAGTCAGCCAACCGAGTTACCCACAGAGTCATGACAGAGTCATAACACATGACAGAGTCAATGGAAGAACCCCTTGGAGATGGCTGAACAGCTTAAGAGAGAATGCTATTAGAGAAATGACAAACCAGTCTACTTCTAATTTATTTTTTGCTTGGGCTTTTTAAAGCTAAATGATGCCTCACCTCAACTTTGACCTTAAAGCTGATCAAGAAAGTATTAACACTTGTTCATCTCTCTGGCACAAAAATGTCATGTTTTCATTCTTATCCTTAAGTTACAGGACAAATGGAAGCTGTACATACAATGTAATGGTTAAGAGACCAAGCTCTAAATCAGATTTCCTGGGTTCATACCTACTCATTTGAAATTAGGCAAATTAGTGTTTCTACGTCTCAATTTCCTTACCTGTTAAGAGGGGGGAAAATACAATCAACCTCAGAGAGCTGTTGTAAGGATTTTGTGAAATAAATGTGAGGCACGCCTAGCACATAGCAAGCATTAAGTGTTTGCTATTATTATTATGTGACTTTTAAAACATTTTCTAAGGAAAAAGCATCATTTGAGGGAAAACAGAAGACCTGGATTCTGGGCCTCAATCTAAGAAAGGACAATCAGCAAGGAATTTTCTTGGGCTCAGCTTCTTCACCTGTGAAATAAAAGAGCTCCACTATGGGCTTCCCTCGTGGCGCAGTGGTTGAGAGTCCACCTGCCGATGCAGGAGACACGGGTTCGTGCCCCGGTCTGGGAGGATCCCACATGCCGCGGAGCGGCTGGGCCGCTGAGCCTGCGCGTCCGGAGCCTGTGCTCCGCAGCGGGAGAGGCCACAGCAGTGAGAGGCCCGCGTATGGCCAAAAAAAAAAAAAAAGAGCTCCACTAGACGGTCTCTCAAATTTTGCAGAAGTATCGGTAGTGGAATAAGTTAGTAAAGTACTGTGCCATGACCATGGGCCGCAGCGAAAAGGAGAGTAACTCTATAGTACATGCAAAATCAAAACAGAGAAAAAAGCAGAGCAGTAAAGAAAGTTTGAGAGTACTTCCTAAAATAGGTTGTAGGTCTAGAATTAATATCTGAAAAAGCTGTTAAATGAAAAAAAACAAAAACAAAAACAAAACCCAAATAGTATTAGTATCAGAAGTAAAGCCTGAGGAAGAAAAGTCCTAGATTTAAAAAAAAAAAGTGCGCCGAACTGTAGACCTAGTCGCCAGAGATGGAGGAAGGGGAGAGGGGTTGGTGCTCAGAGGGAGAAATTCATTTTGGGAATGGGTGATCAAAAACTGCCCTGGCCTGTCTCCCTTCCTACTGGATCCCCCAACGTCTACCACAGCGTCCTGCACGTAGAAGGTGCCAAACTCATCCCTGACGAATGAATAAATGAACATTATGTACGAGGATAAGGGAGAGAGCCAAGTCCTGAACATTCCATGGGATGGGGGGCTGGGGACAGAAGGAGCGGCTGGGATCGGGGAAGTCCGGGATCTGGGGGAGGACCGAGGCAGGGCACTGGCTGGGCGGCCCGGGGTGGTCACCTGCGACGTCGGGCGGCGGTAACCCAGGGTGGTAGTGCTGCCACAGTCCCTGCAGGAAGGCGGCGCCGCTGTCCACGCAGCGGTGCTTGGAGCTGGTGACTAGCTGCAGGCGGCCGCAGTTTTCTCGGCTGAAGAGGACCGGGAAAAGGGAGGCCAGGCGCAGGGCCAGCTGTCGCATGTCCTGCCGCCCCTTCTCCACCAGCTGCCCGTCCATCCAGTCCGCGTACCACAGCGGCCAGTTGGCCAGCGCAGCGCCCAGGTCGCCGCCGCCGGCAGCGCGGATCCGGTCATCCCCGGGACCGCGGGCCTGCAGCAGTCCGTGCAGCTGCCGCAGCTTCCGGATTTGTTTGGTGGTCGGGTAGCGGGTGCCGTGGCGGATGAGGGCGACCAGCTGTACCGGGGTGCAGGTCTCCAGCAGCTGTGGGTCCCGCCGTGGCGCCTCGGGGTCCGGCAGCAGCCCGGGGTTGGCATCCTCGTAGCGAGTCTTGGTGCCGAAGTAGGGGCTGAGCGGCGAGACCACGCGGTCCTCCGGCTCCAGGAGGGAGCAGCGAGAGAGCGACGAGACCAGCGCCACAGCCAGGGCCGCGACGGGTGCCACGGAGACCCTGCAGAGGCGGCAAGGGCCACGGAGCATGATGCACTGCGGCCCGCGGAGGGCAACATACCGGCTCGCTCGACGGCTTCCGGATCCGGTGGGCAGGAGGTGGGCCGGAGGGTGCTTCCGGCCGATGCCCACGCGGGAATCACTTCGCCTACCCAGCTCTCAGGCTGTGAGGAAACGGTCCCTGCTGTGGGAGCACGGAGAATGCGGGCTGGACGCTCCGAGGATCCCAGTGGCCCTGTGGCTCGGGTGAAGCCGGTAGAAATCCTCGAGGCGCTTCGGAAACCTGTGGCTTAGGTGGAGCCGGCGTCGCCTGCCCCCGCCCCGCCCCGAGCGTGGGCGAGTTTCCTCGTAGCTGGCGGCGCCTCAGGGACTGACTCAAAGACTCCCCCGCTGTTTAAATTCTCTAGGGTGTGATTAAGCCCGGACTCAGCCTTAAGTCTCCAAAGCTGCCAAAACAGGACACCTTTTAAGAGCTGACTTCTGTATCATCATCCATACCCCATTCTACTCTGTTTTTCAAAATGTATTTTGAACCAGCTGCATCAAATCCACCTGAGGCGGTGACTGAAAATGCAAACCCCAGGGCCCGGGCCCAGCATGCCTCCTGGAGCCCAAGGTTTACTCCCCCATTAGAGTTTGAAATTAATCCCTATACAGCAAGGCAGAGGCGAACCTGGAAAGAGGCTCAGTTCTCCAGGAAATTTAATTCCTGAGCTTTTGGTAGTATTTTGACCTGGACCAGCAAAGCTGACATCAGGGGGACAGCACCCCAGAAGAACTGTGCTTGTTGATACCGAGGGCTTAGACAGTAGAGACAGCAATCCTACTAACTCGGGCGCATTGAATCGTGGCCCAACAGGTTTACTCCATTATAAGTATGAGCTGATCTGTGTGAAGCAAACAAGATGTGTATTTACCGTCGCTCCGAGTCCAAACTCTCTTCCCACGTAATGACATATTCACATCAACCCCAACGTTTTTTCGTAGGTTATTGCTGAGAATCTCACCCCCCAAATCATAAATCTGAAGAATACCTTGGTTTCTCCACTTGAACCCCAGTTCATATGCCAGCTGGGAAAACAGTAAGTATTAAAGAAGTCATACGGTGATCCAGATTGAAGGAAGTTTGGGCCATGTTTTTATAAGTGCAGCTTTTTCTTCAAAGACACCATTAAATTGCTCTTGGTAAGTCCATCTCCATCTTTACTCCTTTTCTCCTTAAAAGTGCCCCTGTGGTCCAGAGAGGTATACCTCTTAATGTTAACCCAGTGAAGAAAATGGTGTAAAATCAAGAATAGATTCCGACTTGAATGCTGCAAAATTTAAGCTGTTCTGTGGCAGGTAACCATCTTTAGAATATGTTATTTTTTTGTATTCCATTTTGTGGAATGTCAATGCCTGAATAGTCATGGTCTGTGATATTGTCACAGAACTTTGCTCAAATTAATATTTATTGAATACTCTGTATGAACTTCCTTTTTTAAAAAATTTTTATTGGAGTAGAGTTGATGTACAATGTTGTTTTAGTTTCAGGTGTACAGCACAGTGATGCAGTTATACATATACATATATCCACTCTTTTAGATTTTTTTTCCCCATATAGGCCATTAGAGTACTGGCTAGAGTTCCCTGTGCTATACAATAGGTCCTTATTAGTTATATATTATATATACACAATATACAGTGTAGTAGTATGTATATGTCAATCCCAGTCTCCCAATTTGTCCCTCCCACCCCGCTTTATGGACTTCCTAACCTTATATTTTATAGGCTGAGGTGCTTGGTAATATTTCTAAGTTCATTCAGCAAGCATTTGAGCTAGATGCATCTCACTATATTTTACTTAGTATATGTATTTAATAATGATCACTTCTCATGCCCAATCTTTTGAGTCCTCAGGAGCTACTAAGTCTTCCTAATGGCATCACTCCTTCCTAATGAAACAATCTTTAGAGACCCTGCCTAACTATTTACAAAACACTAAATTTGCCCCTAGCTTGATTTTATTTTTCTTCCTCTAATTACTCATTAATTTATGCTGGTTATATACTTATGTAAACCAACTCTAATCATCTTTGGTGTCAAGCCAAGATGACAAATGATGAAATTTATCAATGCCTTCATGTTTTTGGCTAGGAAAAAGCAGCATAAAAAGGACAAAGAGCTTTGGATCCAGACTACAGCTCAGTGACACATTAACCTCGGAAACCTACCCAAGTTCTCTGAGCCTTGGTTTCCTTACCTGAAAATAGGCATATTAGAACCTACATTGCAGGATTTTTGTGAGAATCAGAGATGATTAAACCCAGTATAATAGGCTGCTATGAGTGATATTTTTATCATAATGTTCAATGTTGTTATTATTTCTGTACTGAGATGCTTAGGTCTCTAGCAACCATACAGTGTAAACTTACTTCCACTTTAAAGTGAATGACTTTCACAGGCAAGACATGCATCAAAGATCATTTCATAACTTTTCTAATAATAAAAATCCACTCATCTCACTTAAAATGGGTCTCTCATTCTTAAAGCAGTGAGCACCTTTGAAAAGTTTTCATACCAGGCCATGTATTAATTCTCTACCAGCCTGTAAATTGGCTGCCCTTTGAAATAGATGCCCACCTTGTCCAATCAGTTAGTACACAAGAATTTGTATGGTACAAAACATAGCTGCCCCTTTGCAAAGACTGGGTGGTTTCCCTTCTGTTATAAGAGGCTGTGGGCATGGCAGCAATGTATTTGACAAAAATCTACCACAACACAAGAGATAGAATGGAAAATTAATAGTTCAACTTCCTTGAAGAGATGGAAGAGGGTGGAACCAAGAGCACAGAGAATTTGATTTGGACCAGAAGGAGAGGAGACTTTATCTTCTGAAGGAGGATTGAAAGGATGGATGCACATGTGGATAAATTTGTTGGTCTAGAGGCAGAGAATTCGTGGATTTCAGGCCTGGTGGCCTCACTTTCTTCTGTGACATATGAAGCAAGATTGTCTGAAGAGATGGAGGAATGGGAATTAAGTCCCATGGAATGTAGAAATGGCTTAGATTTGCAATTGAGCGAAAAGGGGGAAAAAGTAGAAGTTTGGATGCTCAGCTCTGAGGATCCAACTGAGAATGGAAGATTTGGATTGTTAATGGTTGTACAGTTTTATCCAGAAGTAAACATTATCTGTTGTGTCTTTCAGAGTGGAAAAGAAAACTGAGCTCAGTTCTACATTTTTCTAATTTGTCTTAAGTAGAACTTCTTTTCTAATCAATCTGTTACATTAAAGAATAGGGTAGGTTTTTTTTTTTTTTTATTTTTTTATTTATTTTTGCGGTACGCGGGCCTCTCACCGTTGTGGCCTCTCCCGCTGCAGAGCACAGGCTCCGGATGCGCAGGCTCAGTGGTCATGGCTCATGGGCCCAGCCGCTCCGTGGCATGTGGGATCATCCCGGACCGGGGCACGAACCCGCGTCCCCTGCATCGGCAGGTGGACTCTCAACCACTGGGGAAGCCCGGGTAGGTTATTTTTGTCAGATTATTCAAAGGACTTTTAAAATGGTAAAGTCATTCTACTCTTAAGATTGCATGATGACATACATAGCATTTTAAGTTACAGTTATCTACTAGACTTTTAAAGAAGTTATTAAAGAAGATGGCCTCCTGGTGAAGTAACAATAAAGAAAGGAAAAAGCTAAATTCTGTGAGGAAAAGGGTAAGCTGTCTATGAAAGGATAGAAAATATTAAGAACATGGTTTCTGAAGTTAGAATTCCTGGCTTTTAAAATTCCAGCTTCATCACTTAATATCTGTGAGATTTTAAACAAGTTAAACTCTTTGCCTCAATTGTTTTCTGTAGTGAGGAAGATACCTATGTCATGGGATTGTCCAGCGGATTAAATGAAACAGTTAACATAAGTGCTTTATATAGTTCCTGGCCCCAAATAAATGTCAGTTACTTTTAGTAAACAGAATTAAAATTTCTTATTATCACTTCTCTTTTAATCAAGTAAACTGACAAATGGCCAGCTCTTCATGGATATCTATTATCTCACAACTACATTAAGCAGCTAATTTTGTGCCTACGCCAAGAAGGTTTTATCTCTAGTATCTCAGTGCCCTGCTGTTTCATCTTTCCTTTGTCAGTTAATGATTCAGTGCTTACTTGTTTTTTACTGCAGTAGAAGACTGCAGTAGAAGACTGTGTATGGACAGAGCTGGGGTGATCCATGCTTCAACGGCAGTCCCTTCAACCTTGCTTGAATGTGGAGGCTGCATAGATCACAAGCTCCGCAGACTGCAAGACAGCTTTGCTCCAAAGAAGCTGACCACTGTATGGTTCCCCAGCGTATCAAAGCTAACCTGAATTATTTAAGTTGTGTTTCAGTTGATGAATAGAACTTCACGGAACCACACAACAACAATGGAGGTGACCTGCTGTTTTACATTCTCTATTATACCCTGCTAAGGAAGTTATTTTGCAGTGACAAAGCTTCTTTTCTAGTGTCCTGACAAATCCTAGGATTTTGATGTTGGGAATTCTTCCCTCCCATCAAATATTGGTTCTAAATCCACAGAACTATTTGAGAAACCAGGTAGAAAATTATGGTAAGTTTAAATTACCAATATGCTTTCTATGCTTTCTATAATGACTTTCAACAAGCCAGCACTATTGCTCAGAAACATAATTTCCTCCAGAAGTCCCCTCCATCCAAAATATATTGTTATCCTGTTACAGAAATAAATAATATTTTCCAAATCCTGGTAAAAACCTCTCTTCTCTCCTATATTTTTCAAGAACAAGCATAGATGATAGCAATTGTGTTTTAACATCTTATTTTTTTTCTGAAATGTTAGTTTTCCAAAATTGAAAAATATTTTTGATCTGTTGGATCTTTTAGACAATTGGTTGGCTGACTTTAAAGCCATGAGTGTTTTCTTATCATTCCAAAGAGTGAAGAACTTTCAGAACACAAGTTTATTAGTTCATCAGTTAGGCGGTTTTTTTACTTAGTTCATTAATGGCAATTTCATGTTGTCTCAGTAGCCCATGCAGGAACCAGTCTTCTTTTAGTTTTTGTTCACTGTTTTGTTCTACGATAAACCCATCTTGTTGCTTTGCTTGTGTTATATATCAGTAAACATTAAAACGCAATAATACCTAAGCTAGAAAAGCAATGTAGGCACCTCTGGACTCACACACTTGGTTGCAGCTACTTTAGTAAATAGGGTAGATCACACTACAACTGAAGCAACCTTTATGTTTCCAGAAACAACACCCCTCGTTACCTTTCTTGTCTTACATCTTACACTGCCTTGTGAGGCATCTTATACTTGCCTGATTCTGTATTCCAGGAGAAAGTAGTTGCTGCTAAATCATTCATTGGTTAATACCTTAGATGCAAGGACCATGGTGAAAACTTTTTTGATTCCCAAATATTTATTCCATGTCTTACATGAAGGATACTGTCAACAACTATTTGTTGAAAGGGTGTACAAATGAATGAATAAATGAAAATAGAACAAACAGGCAGTATGGGAAGCTAAAATAATATTGCTTTGCATTTATGCAGTATAATTATTTTGTTTTCCCAGCTATCCCATGATATATGAAGAGCAACATTTATATCACGTTGTGGGTGTGGAAATCAAGAGGTTAGTAGATGCCTTACCTAAAGTCATCCAGCAAGTATTTAGTAGAACCAGTTCTAGAATGTGATTGATGGAAACAGAGCTATCTTTAATGCCTACCCTATTCATGACAAATGAGCAGTGACTACAAAAAGTGTCACTTGTAGCTGAGGCTAAAAGATAAATTTAACATGTAGTGCTGTAGCACTTACTATTGGCTAACCACCCAACATTTAGTCCCCCTGTTTCATTGGAATCAATGTGTAAGTATTCACCTCTCAGGAAGATCACTCTATCCCCACCTCAGGAAAAAAATCCTGATTGGTTTAACCCAATCCCGGTAACTCTATTTTTCTTAACGGTTTTAGTTTAGGAAAGAGCATGTGATTCAGTTCTAGCCACTAAGATATGAGGGTCAGTCTCCTGAAAAGTTTCTGGGAAAGGTTTTTGGTTCTAGGAAAGAGACAAATGATGGAGTAATGAACAGTCAACTGTCAATGGATTAGAGATTCTGTTGAGTCAGAGAAATATTGCATTTGGCACAGTAAAATATTCTGGAAGGAAAGGAGATAGTATTCAGTGAATGAAATGCTTAATGTATATTTTGAAGGTGGTACAGTACTTGTTATTGATTAAATGAGACATTTTAGAATATGAGATTAAGAAAGCTTAACCAAGGTAAATTACAGAATATAAATCTTTCAGAAGTAAGGAGGCAGGTTGGTTGTTTGGCTTGGGGCACCCAAGCACTGGAGGCTACAGCTTTTTGGTGGGGCTAATGGTGGACTCCAGGAGGGCTTAGGAGGGCTCACGCCAGGCAGTGCTTTCCGAAACTTCTGCTGCCAGTGACCTTGTCCCTGCGGTGAGCCACAGCCAACCCCCGCCTCTGTGGGAGACCCTCCAACACTAGCAGGTATACATCCAAAAGAATTGAAAACAGATATTCAAACAAAACTTGTACATAAAAGTTCATAGCAGCACTACTCACAATAGTCAAAAGGAAACAATCCAACTGATGAATGGATAAAATGTGATATGGCCATACAATTGGAATACCATTCAGCCACAAAAAGGAGCAAAGTACATGCCGCAACGTGGACAAACCTTGAAAATTTTATGGTTTATAAATGAAGGAACTAAGCATGGCCCTCCAGCCAACAACCAGGGACAAACTGAGGTCCTCAGTCCAACATCCAGTAAGGAATCAAATCCCACCATCAACCATGTGGGTGAGCTGGGAAGGGCACCCTGCCCCAGTTGGGCCTTGAGAGAACTGCAGCTTTGGGGACACTTGTTTGCAACCTCGTGAGAGACCCTGAACTGGAGGACCCAGATAAGCCATGCCCAGATTCCTGACCTGCAGAAACCGTTTCTCCTGTGGAACATCAAAATCACCATAGTGGGGACTTCCCTGGTGGCACAGTGGTTAAGAATCCACCTGCCAATGCAGGGGACATGGATTCGATCCCTGGTCCAGGAAGATCCCAAATGCTGCAGAGCAACTAAGCCCGTGCACCACAACTACTGAGCCTGCGTGCCTAGAGCCCGTGCTCCACAACAAGAGAAACCACCGCAGTGAGAAGCCCACGCCCCACAACAAGGAGTAGCCCCTGCTTGCTGCAACTGGAGAAAGCCTGCATGCAGCAATGAAGATCCAACCCAGCCAAAAATACAAATAAGTAAATAATTTTTTTTTAAATTTTAAAACAAAAGTAAGGAGGCCAAAAATAAAAAAGGCCAAGAAATCCTGGCCCAAAACTTTTGCTCCTGGCTGTAAATTTCTGTTCCTACTGGACTTAAGCCCCAGTAGCTTCTCACCTTCCACTAGCCTATACACCCCACCCCCTACCCCACCCCTAAAAATCCCCACCTCACTCAGCAACCATCCCATGAATGTTATTAAAATAAATTATTTTACACAGACATTTGGTTTTTTTTTTTTTTTTTTTTACAGTTTTTAAATTATTTAATCAAAATATGTATCAAGAGTACCAAGATGAGAATCATGGCCAATAACTGAAACCAAGCACTAAATTGGGTGCACTTGTCTTGCTCGGGTGTGGTGATGGATGCTGGGAATCTTGTGTATGAGCAGAAAAAGATCTCAGGAGAAATCTCCTGTACCTTAGATTACACCAGGGCTTAGTAAGTGCTAGACCTTTGGTTCTGGACCTTCTGAAAACATAGACGACTTCTCTGGGAAATAGAGCTACCTTGAAATTTCAAGAAGCCATGTCCTGTTTACAGCATTGCACTCAATCTAGAGTTGGACTGTCCATCTTCCAGAGCAAAGTTGTCCAATAGATGTTTTTGAGATTATGGAAATGTTCTATTCTGTGCAGCCCAATACGGCAACACTAGTCATGAATAGTTATTCAGTGCTTAAAATTTGGCTAGTGAGACAAAGAACTAAATTATTTAATTTTATTTAATTTAAATTTAAATAGCCACATGTGGTTGGTGGCTACTCTATCAGGCAGCACAGTTACTAGAGATTTGCTATCAAAGTGTGGTCTGGGAACCAGCAGCTTTGGCATCACCCACTGCATTTCTATTAGAAATGCAGAATCACAGATCTACAAACAGAATCTGCATTTTAACAAGATTCTCAGGTGATTTGCATACACATCAAAATCTGTGAAATGCTGCTTTAAAATATCTCTTTACAAGGCTGATTAGTTCTTGACTCTCTAAGGGAATAAAACCTCAAAGCTTACTTTTCTGAATCAAAAACCTAGAGAATACAGTATTATTTCAGTACCCTTCCTAGAGAGATATCAAGGTAGAGGGATGACTCCAAAATTAAATCTTCTGGAGTCTTCTAAAATATGATCTGTATTCAACCGCATTCAACCAAGACTCTCTTTCTTTCTCATCAAGGCTGGCTTTACATGTGAGCTTCATACGTGTATTTGGTAAAAGATTTCCACTGACCTTAGAAAGAGGCCTCTGCATTCACTACACTTCTTGTCATTGAAATCAGTTTGCCAATTC
>NW_006798376.1:3041532-3079533 GCF_000442215.2 Lipotes vexillifer | reverse complement strand
CCTAATCAAGATCAGGCTTCAAAAGTTTATATCCTGGGCTTCCCTGGTGGCGCAGTTGTTGAGAGTCCGCCTGCCGATTCAGGGGACACGGGTTCGTGCCCTGGTCCGGGAGGATCCCACATGCCGCAGAGCGGCCGGGCCCATGGGCAATGGCCGCTGAGCCTGCGCATCCGGACCCTGTGCTATTTGCATTATGTTCTTGATGACTTTGACTTTCTGTATTTGTCCAGGAGGCAAATTCAGCACCAATAGGAATTTTGTCATTGTAATTTATTTCATTGTTTAAACCTTTGCAATTTATTTATTGGTCCATCACTTCTACTAGATTGTGAGCTCTGTTCTGGAAGCTAGAAGTCCGATATCAGGATGCCAGCATGGTTGGGTTCTGGTGAGAGCTCTCTTCCTGGGTTGCAGATGGCTGTCTTCTTGCTGGGTCCTCCAGACATTTTGTTTTTAATAGATGCTACTGATGGTTTGGAAAGATGAAAGAGATCAACAACAAAAAGATGTCAGTAATTTAAAATATAATGTTAAAAAACTTTATTCTTAAAATGAGAGAGATACACACAAGGAAGAGACAACTGCCCTGGACACTAGCATGTACAATTGTGGTGACTAGATATGCTGCAGCCATCTTGCAACCACAGAGGAGCCAGCTTGAAAACAAAGCTAACACAATGAGATCACACAGCAGAAAATGAAAAGAACCTGAATCCTTGATAATCCTAATGAGCTGATGGATTAAACCTGGAGTATACCTACTGTGGGTTTCCTGTCATCTCAAGTAATAAATGCTTTTACTGTTTAAACCATTGTTTCATTATTTTCTGTAGAAAGCCAATTGGGGTACCTATTAACCCCACTTAACCACTTAGGATGTCCTTTTGTGCTTTTCTTGATTGTGTTTAAGTCACAGGTGGTGATTTTCTGATTCCAACCCTTTAGATATTACTTTGGATTCTCATTCTGAATGATCATAGTTAATAAAGCATAGAAAGCACTGGGAAGAGTAGGAAGTAGTTGGGTAGGATGAGATATCTGGTGATGGAGGTGATCCTGGTCAGGTAAGATGAAGTGTAAGCTAAGCAGGAGATGCAAATGAAAACAGAAGGCAACTATTCTTTTTTTTGGGGTGGTGGTGGTGGTGGTATTCTAACCTTTATTATTTTTTAATTTTTAAATTTAATTTCTATTTTATATTGGAGTATAGTTGATTTACAGTGTTGTGTTTCAGGTGTACAGCAAAGAAATTCAGTTTTACATAAACATATATCCATTCTTTTTCAGATTCTTTTCCTATATAGGTTATTACAGGTATTGAGTAGAGTTCCCTGTGCTATACAGTAGGTCCTTGTTGATTATCTGTTTGTTTGTTTGTTTTTTTGCGGTACGCGGGCCCCTCACTGTTGTGGCCTCTCCCGCTGCGGAGCACAGGCTCTGTACGCGCAGGCCCAGCGGCCATGGCCCACGGGCCCAGCCGCTCCGCGGCATGTGGGATCCCCCCAGACTGGTGCATGAACCCGTGTCCCCTGCATCAGCAGGCGGACTCCCAACCACTGCGCCACCAGAGAAGCCCTGATTATCTGTTTTATACATCTTAGTGTGTATATGTTAATCCCAAACTCCTAATTTATCCCTCGCCTCGTTTCCCCTTTGATAACTGTAAGCTTGGTTTCGAGATCTGTGAGTCTGTTTCTGTTTTGTAAATAAGTTCATTTGTATCATCTTTTTATTAGGTTCTACATATACATGATATCATATGATATTTGTCTTTCTCTGTCTGACTTATTTCACTTACTATGATAATCCCCAGGTCCATCCATGTTGCTGCAAATGGCATTATTTCATTCTTTCTTTATGGCTGAGTAGTATTCTATTGTGTATATGTACACAACTTCTTTATCCATTCCTCTGTCAATGG
Source organism: Lipotes vexillifer (assembly GCF_000442215.2). Classification (NCBI taxonomy): domain Eukaryota; kingdom Metazoa; phylum Chordata; class Mammalia; order Artiodactyla; family Lipotidae; genus Lipotes; species Lipotes vexillifer. The sequence continues at coordinate 3,077,612 of NW_006798376.1, read as the reverse complement.
ACATTTAGGTTACTTCCATGTCTTGGCTATTGTGAATAGTGCTGGAATGAACATTGGGGTGTATATATCTTTTTGAATTATGGTTTTCTCTGAATATATGTCCAGGAGCAGGATTAACTGACCATAGGGGCATGGGTTTATTTCTGGGCTTTCTATCCTGTTCCATTGAGCTATATTTCTGGGGTTTTTTTGTGTGCCAGTACCATACTGTTTTGATTGCTATAGCTTTGTAGTGTAGTCTGAAGTCAGGGACCCTGATTCCTCCAGCATTGTTTTTCTTTCTCAGGATTGCTTTGGCTATGTAGAGTCTTTTATGTTTGTATACAAATTTAAAAATTTTTCTAGTTCTGTGAAAAATGCCATTTATAATTTGATAGGGGTTGCATTGAATCTGTAGATTGCCTTGGGTAGTATAGTCATTTTGACAATATTTATTCTTTCAATCCAAGAACATGGTATATCTTTCCAACTGTTTGTGTCAACTTTGATTTCTTTCATCAGCGTCTTATAGTTTTCAGAGTACAGGTCTTTTACCTACTTAGATTTATTCCTAGGTATTTTATTCCTTTTGATGCAATGGTAAATGGGATTGTTTCCTTAATTTCTCTTTCTGATATTTCATTGTTAGTGTTTAGGAATGCAAGAGATTTCTGTGCATTAATTTTGTATCCTGCAACTTTACCGAATTCATTGATGAGCTCTAGTAGTTTTCTGGTAGAATCTTTATGATTTTCTATGTAAAGTATCATGTCATCTGCAAACAGTGACAGTTTTACTTCTTCTTTTCCAATTTGTATTCCTTTTATTTCTTTTTCTTCTCTGACTGCTGTAGCTAGGACTTCCAAATCTATGTTGAATAAAAGTGGTGAGAGTGGACATCCTTTTCTTGTTCCTGATATTAGATGAAATGCTTTCAGCTTTTCACTGTTGAGAATGCTGTTAGCTGTGGTTTTGTCATACATGGCAGAAGGCAGTTATTCTGAACAGACCCTTAGAAAGCCAGTCTTAGGGACATAAGAGCCATATCTTTGGGGAGAGTTGTGAAACCCACATTATACTAATGTTCTTCTCTCCAGGAGAGAAGTCAGTGTTCATGGGATATCGCAGGGTTCTTGTCATGCTTGTCTTCTTCAGAAACAGACCTAAGTTCTGATGTGTCTCATGATGACATGATGATCTAAAAATGAGAAGCTTGATTTTAATTTTTCCTGTAAACATGCAAGAGGTCCATGGTATTGCTCTCTTTCACCCTGGCACAAGTCTCATAAACTAGAAGATAACCTTAACATTCAATTTATGGTAGTTCTCCCCCATGACCTTTGCCCTTTTCTAAACATCTTTGTAAAGACATAGTAATATTCTACTGTGAATTATCTGAGCGCTCTTAACATGGATTTAAACAGTAAATTTAACAAATAGGCTGCTCTTTGCCTGATGACTCAGAGGTTGTTAATTATTCTTGCATTTTAGGCATTTGGGAGAAAAATTAATTCCTTAATATATTGTATTCAATTGAGTTCAAACCATAAAGAGGAAAGAAATAATAAGAATTAGAGTAGAAATAAATGAAATAGAGAGTAGAAAAACAATAGAGAGAATCAATGAAACCAAAAACTGATTCTTTGAAAAAAATCAACAAATTGAGAAACCTAAAGATTAAGAAAAAAAAAAAAGAAAAATTACTAAAATCAGAAATTAAAGAGGGAACATTACTACTGACCTTACAGGAATAAAAAGCATTATAAGAGAATACTATGAACTCTATATGCCAATAAATTAGATAACCTGGATGAAATGGACAAATTCCTAGAAATACACAAACTACCAAAACTAAAGAAGAAATAGAAAATCTGAATAGACCTATAACAAGTAAGAAGATTGGATTCGCAATAGAAAATATCCCAACACAGAAAAAGCCTAGGACCAGATGACTCCATTCGGTGAATTCTACAAACATTTAAAGAATAAACATGACTACTTCTCAAACTCTTCCAACAAATAGAAGAGGAAAGAATACTTCCTAACTCATTGTATGAGGCTGACATTATCCTAATACCAAAGCCAGACAAAAAGACACTACAAGAAAAGAAAACTACAGACCAGTTTTTCTTGTGAATTTATTGATAGATACAAAACTCAATAAAATTCTAACAAATAGAATTCAGCAGCATGTTAAAAGGATTATACACCAGGACCAAGGGGGATTTATCCCAGAAATGCAAGTGTAGTTCAACACACAAAATCAGTGTAATTCACCACATAAATAGAATGAAGGAGGGGAAGCACATGACCATCTCAATTGATGTTGAAAAAGCATTTGACAAAATCCAACATTCCTTCATGATAAAACACTCATTAAACTAGAACTAGAAGGGAACTTTCTCAACATGATAAAGGCTATATATAAAGAACTCCCAGGTAACATCATCCTCAAGGGAAAAATACTGAAAGCTTTTCCCCTAAAATCTGTGCTGGGTGTTTGAAAGTCAAACATTCAGAAACCATTAGATGTTCTTTAAAAAAGAATCCATTTTGGGGGCTTCCCTGGTGGCACAGTGGTTAAGAATCCACCTTCCAATGCAGGGGACACGGGTTCAAGCCCTGGTCCGTGAAGATCACACATGCTGTGGAGCAACTGAGCCCCTGCGCCACAACTACTAAGCTGGCGCTCTAGAGTCCTCAAGCCACACCTACTGAGCCCACGTGCCACAACTACTGAAGCCCGTGTGCCTAGAGCCCGTGCTCCACAACAACAGAAGCCACTGCGATGAGAAGCCCATGCACCGCAACAAAGAGTAGCCCCCGCTCGCCACAACTAGAGAAAACCCACGTACAGCAACGAAGACCCAATGCAGCCAAAAATAAATAAATAAACAAAAATTTATTTAAAAAGAAAAAGAATCCATTTTCTTAAAGTTTCTGGAAAACAGAATGTTCTTGGGCTTCTCTGGTGGCGCAGTGGTTGAGAGTCCGCCTGCCAATGCACGGGACGCGGGTTCATGCCCTGGTCCGGGAGAATCCCACATGCCGCGGAGCAGGTGGGCCGGGGAGTCACGGCCGCTGAGCCTGCACATCCGGAGCCTGTGCTCCGCGACAGGAGAGGCCACAGCAGTGAAAAAAAAAAAAAAAAAAAAAAAGAATGTTCTCTGTATTAAAACCTCTTCATAATGAACATTGTACATTAGGCACAAGTATTATTGAAGTTTTAAAAGAATTGTTATTGTTCATGCAACTGGAGTATTTAATGTTTATTTCATAAATACATTTTGCAAACAATAGGAAATCTAGAGGACATTCTTTGAAGTATGAAGCAGTGGTGCTTAATTTTGGGGTATTTTTATTTATCCTCTGTTTTACACATGAATACAATAAAATCTTTTTTAAGAAATTCAAAATTTTTAAGGAGAATGCAGAAAAGCGGCTATTCAGAAGTGGCAGGTGGGGTGGGTTTTTTTTTTTTTTTTTTTTTTTTTAAGTCCTTTCTAGACTCTTAATGTTTGGGCCAATTACTGTGATGGAGTTTCTGCCCTCAGACCAAATCCCAGTGATATCTGTTCTTCACATGAGCAATAACTGGAGTACATAGGATAAAACAAAATATTAAATGTCTGTCACAATATAGAAGAAGTGAGGAAAGTGTAAAGTGATAAGGTGCTAGTCACCTCAGAGTGGTTGGTTCAGATACGGTGATGCAGCAGAGTAGAAACTTGTCAGAAAGGAAAGGTGTCAGGCAGGAGATAAATATGTGCCCACATTATCCAATGTCAAGAGCTGAAAACTGTTTTGAATTTTTATCCTGAAGATAGAAATGACATCCTTATGAGAAATTGAACATTAAATAGTTATGTATTAAACCGATTTTGCTTGTTGACACATTTGTTTATTTATTTGACAGTTACTGAGTGGCTACGTGGTAGTTTTTAGGCCTTAGAATTAACCTAAGGCAAAATTGTGAAGTAAAAATTTTCATTTCAGTCATTTTACCTCTTTATACTGTGCTCTTTTTTGGATTCTTCAGCCTTCCTTTTCCTCCCTCAGGCTTTGGAGCTTAGAAACTAATAACATTAAAGCTCTGGTGACAGGAGTGACAGGACTCTAGGATAGTTGTGTTCAGAGGAAGAGAAAGAGGGTGTGTTTAGGAAAGAAGCAGCACCATGTTGTAAATTCTACTACCTGTGGATAGGTAGAATTATGGTGAACTTTATATTCTTTTTGCTTTTCTACTGTAGTGATATGCCTTGCTTTCATAATACATGAAAAAGAGTACATATAAGAAAAGTAACAGCAAAAGGAATGTGTTAAAAATTCTTTCTACCATTTCAGTTTTTTTCTTTTTAATTCATTTTTTAGTCCATCAGGCCTGCTTTGCTTGTTTGGCAATATCCTTTAAATTGTTTAAAAACTTTTCCAAATTGGTAAAAGCTTAATGTTTCCAAGTACTACATACTTTTATAACTATTATGCATCATGTAAACATCATGAGGTGTGGTATGAGGCAATGAACATTTTAAGTTGCTTTAAAATATAAGTATTGGACATTTAGGGTGCTCTCAACTTTACACAGTTACCAATGGAGTTTAACCAATATAACTGGTTAGTATTTTTAACCAAATATTTTGACTAAATCATTGCATTGCTTTAGAGTCTTGAAGGATACAATATACCATGAAGGAAAAGCATAGAGTAGATTAGAATGTGACTGTGCACAACTAAAATGGTACTTTGTCATTTTCCTTTTTCTCATTTTTGAAAGTAGTTGATAGCTACTTTTTCTTTTTCCCTTTCTTTCTCTCAGCTTATGAAGATTACCAGTATAAAAGCAAGAGGTGAAGTTATCTGCAAATATACAAACTTGTATCTATCCATTGGGTCTTCCTGCTGCAGATGACTCTCTTACATTTTCAGATATTCCTTCTCATGTTTCTTCAGTTTCTTGGTTGGTACCTTAATATTGTAAGCCTGCTCCATTAAAATTTTTGCATTTTCCTCTGCCTTGTATCTCTGAATAACTTTAGAAAGCTGAACTCTGAAGAACTGTAAAGTACCTTCAGAATCAGCTTACAGAAGATCTTCCTTTGAGGTCTTTAGGAGAGCCAAGGCTATGTGAAAGGTTATGTTCAAACCCTCACAAAGTGTAAGTCAATGATGTGGAAGACCATGCAAAGTGGGAACTTGTCAGTAAAAGGAGTGAGAAACCACTGGGATGCATACATATGAGCTTCCAGGTTCAGATTAGAAAAATGGTCGTGGAGGTCCAGTAACTGCTCTTGCATTAGTCTTTCCAGCTGATAAAATTTGCATTGAAGGTCTTCAAAGCTGTTTTTGCAGAGGTCTCATAAATCATAGTCATTCATGATTTTCACCAAAACACAGAATGCTTGTTCCTCTGGCAAATGCAGCTGTGATACAGCAACAAGAAAAGACTGCCCTTGACAGTACCCAGTGTCTTTGTCGTAGACAGAGTAGCCCTTGCAAATCTTGTAGAGCGATTCCTGGCCATCTCCTCTGGTATCTTTAAAGTAATCATGTGCAGGAAATGTATGATGAATATATCTCTAGTAATAACACTCTCCTGGGCTGAGTCCATTGTGATAAGAAATTGATATCTATCCAGCATTGCCTGGTTGTCATGGCAGCCTGCTAATAATTACCATACCTCTGCCCTCAATGCTTCAGGAACACCACTCTTCACCACAGTGGATAGCCCTTTCTGTCATGCACCAAGGTTATTGTGCCATCTTCCTAACAGTTCTCCCCAAGAATATAGGATCTTCTCAGGACAATGCTTAGAACATCACCTGTTCCACTTGAGAGTTCATTATCACTCTTCTCTTCTGCTTCATCCTCCTAGGGTGACACTGGACCCCATCTGCTAGTAGGAGTGTGATTCGTTCCTCCTTCTCAGACTCTTGCTGTAGACTTACCACCTCATCTATTATATTTCCAGCATTGGTATGGCCTTTTCCCTCAGACTGTTTCAACCTCATGAAGAAAGTCTCCGTGAAAGTCTTTCTGCTAAAATGCCAAAATCACTTATTTGCAGGGTACACATATACTGCTGTCTCCAGGTGAAAATAGACAGGCTCCATCACGTCCATGACTACCATATCCATTGCCACAGTCCTATACGCTCATTTATCTTTTGGAGTTTCTTCATTAAGTGCCAGAAATATTGGTTCATTGGTGTTCCACATGCTGGTGATAACATAAGCTCTTCCATCATAGCTCTTTCCCATGGCTTCCATATCCAGTAAATAAATGTCACAGTTCTTCACATTTCAACCTGGGCTTAATAAGATTCCAAAGCATCTTTCAGCAGCTAATTCTTTGTTAGAAAGTTGCTGCACTCTAATCACAACCTTCTTTTCTATTCCTTGTTTTAATTTGACAGTATTTAATTGACAGTATTTTTTAAAGTTTAATATTAGTATAAAAGATTATAAAGTGAGGAGTAAAAGTCTTCCTCTATCTAATTTCCCCTATTCAAATTTCCAAAGGTAAAACCATCGTTTCTTCTATATCCAGGCATTTGCTATTAGAATGCAAACATATATACGTCTATGTGTGTAAATATGTATCTATGTACACACACACACACACACACACACACACACACACACACGGGATTTTGTTAATGGTTCCACAGCATTCATTGTATGTACCATAATTATTTAACGAGTCCCCCCATGATGACATTTATTTGTTTATTTATTTATTTATTTTTTGGGCTGTGTTGGGTCTTTGTTGCTGCACGCAGGCTTTCTCTAGTTGGGGTGAGCAGGGGCTACTCTTCATTGAGGTGCACAGGCTTCTCACTGCAGTGGATTCTCTTTTTGTGGCGCACGGGCTTCAGTAGCTGTGGCATGCAGGCTCAGTAGTTGTGGCTCTCGAGCTTAGTTGTTCCGTGGCATGTGGGATCTTCCTGGACCAGGGCTTGAACCCATGTCCCCTGCATTGGCAGGTGGATTCTTAACCACTGTGCCACCAGGGAAGTTCTCGTGATGACATTTAGATGGTTTTCTGTTATACACTACCTCAAGCAATGTTGCAGTAATTGTACATACTTGTATGTGAGTTTATGTGTAAGGTAAATTTCTAAAAGTGGAATTTCTAAGTTAACAGGTGTTTCACCATCAATAGTTGTTACCAACTTGTTCTATAAGAGTGTTATACCAGTTTACACTACCACCAACAGTTTATGGGAATGTCTTGTTTCCCTTCCCTCTGGCCAACACTGAGCATCATCAATCTTTTTAATCTTTGCCAGTGTGAGAGATGAAAAATGATATCCCACTCCTGGCTTTTATTTTGTTTAGAAGTGTTAATATGAAAAGTCTTAGTGATTGATGAAACCATACAGCAGTAAGTAAAGTACGAAAGAACGTGTTAAATTGAAACTACCACTGTGAACCATAGAAAGCAGTCTAGTGCAGCCACAGTAGCAGCACTTTTGCTTATCACCAGTGCTTATAAATATACCTCTGGAGCCCATAGTTTGATCTGTAATGTCATTCTCTTCTAGAGGAAACCAAGATTTTAGAGGATAGTTAATGTCATGCCCTTCAGCAGGGAAAAAATCAGGAAGCATCCAGGAATTCCTGTTTTGTTTTGTTTTTTTCCAAGAAAGTCAGGATGTTCTCAGGATCGTTAGAGGCAACTCTAAAGAAGCCAAACAGGCCAGTTTAAGGGGGTTCCTTTTAACCAAGTTGAGGCAATTTGATCATTAAAAAAATTATAATAATCATGTTAAATTAGAACTCATTGAATTTTTAAAAGACCATAAGTTTCTAATAATACCACAAAGGAAAATTTATACAAGGTATAAAGATGATAGTTGTAGTATAAAAAGGTGAATAGATTATGTTTAGCTTCTGTTAATTCTAGTAAGTAGGAAAATGCTTATTATATAATACAGTGTTAATATTATAATATAATAATACTGTATATATTTCTATTAAGTATATTCATTCATAAAGAAGAGGTAAGTTCCTGTTTCAGTGTGAACAGAAAGAATGAACCATTTGTGAATTTTTTCCAACAGTTCTGAAAAAAAAAGGAAACCATATCAAACAAAAGAAGGGCCAGTTAGCAAGTGGGATTTCCCTAGGGGAGGGCAGTTTAACAGATTAGCACCACTGGTCACATACAGTAACCATTTAAATGAGAATCCAACAGTGTATTTCAAGATGTGCTTCAAGATGACAAATTAGACAAATGTCCCCCAAAACGAAAGCTAACTGCACACACGCATTCTCATCTGCCTGGTAATAAAACATTTAGATGACCTTATGATTATAATGAAGTTCTATTAAGACATACATAAGTTTTCAAGTATACCAACATACCATGTCAATAATCATCATGAAAGGATAAAAATTAGGTACAGCCAGCTTACAGAATGCCTCAATTATAGTAAAAACACTGCATTTTCTAAAATTGAAATCTATACATATGATATATATGAAGGATAATGATGTAAGCTGAATAAAGTTCCTCAAGATGTCCATGTCCTAATCGTCCAGAACCTGTGAATTTTACTTTACGTGGCAAAAGGGATTTTGCAGATGTGATTAAGAACCTTGAGATGGGGACTAGTTTGGATTGGCCGGGTGGGCTGATATAATCACAGCACTCCTTATAAGACAGTCAAAGGAGTTCAGGTCAGAGAAGAAGAGGATGTGATGCTGGAAGAAGAAAACGTAGCACGATGCCTTGAAGATGGAGATAGGGGCCACAAGTAAAGAAATACAGCAGGCCACTAGAAGCTGAAAAAGTCAAGGAAATAGATTCTCCTTTTAGAGTCTCCAGAAAGAACCAGCCCTGACAATACCTTGATGTTAGCTCAGTGAAATTGATTTCGAACTTTGAACTCCAGAACGATAAGAGAAAAAATTTGTATTGTTTCAAACCACTAAATTTGTGGTAATTTGTCTTGTGAATGGCAGTCTTCTACCTGTATTTTCACATACTCTTCTGTGTCTGTCTGTTTGCAAATTTCCTCTTCTTACAGGGCTACCAGTCAAATTGGCTTAGGGCCCTCCCTAATGACCTCATTTAACTTAATCATCTCTTTAAAGATGCCTCTCCAAATACAGTGGCATTCTAAGGTACTGGGGATTAGGATTTCAACATATGAATTTGTTGGGGGGTGGGGTGCACAATTCAGCCCATAACAATATATAAGATTAATAAATGGTAGTGAATTCTTCCTCTCTACACAGAGAAGGTCTGGAACATTAAAGAACATAAAAGAGTTCCCAAAAGAGACCACATTCCTCTCAGAGTATCAGTGTTCCCCAAAACTATGATGTGTCCTTCCATATTGAAATAAGCTTTCGTGAATTCTTTATAGAAAGAAAAAAATACACTATCATCCCTACTTCATTTTATTTTTAATTTTCAAAAGTAATTTATGATGCTAGTAATGACCAATTGGAAATGGCAATTTTAAAACAATACCATTTATTGCAATAGTATATTAGTCAGTGTCCTCCAAAGAAACAAAACCAATGGGATCTGTATATATAGAGCAAAAGAAATAGATTTATTTGAAGGAATTGGTTCCCATTTATGGAAGCTGACAAGTCCAAAATAGGCAGGGAGGGCTGGCAGGCTGAAGACCTAAGGAAGAGCAGGTGTTGTAGTTTAAGTCCAAAAGCTGTCTGCTACAGAATTGTTTCTTATTTAAGGGAGGTCAGTCTTTTGTTCTATTCAGGCCTTCAGTTAACACCCATATTATGGGGGGCAATCTGGTTTACTCAAAGTCTACTGATTTAAAAAAAAAATTTTTATTGGAGTAGTTTATTTACAGTGTTGTCTTAGTTTCAGGTGTACAGCAAAGGGAATCAGTTTTGCATATATATATATATCCACTCTTTTTTAAGATTCTTTTCCCATATAGGCCATTACAGAGTACTGAGTAGAGTTCCCTGTGCTATACAGTAGGTCCCTATTAGTTATCTATTTTATATATAATAGTATACATGTCAATCCCAATCTCCCAATTTATCCCTCCCGTTACCCCCTGGTAACCGTAAGTTTGTTTTCTACATATGTAACTCTATTTCTGTTCTGTAGATAAATTCATTTGTACCCTTTTTTTTAGATTGCACATATAAATCATATCATATGATATTTGTCTTTCTCTGACTTCACTCAGTTTGACAATCTCTCAGTCCATCCATGTTGCTGCCAATGGCATTATTTCATTTTTTTATGACTGAGTAATATTCCATTGTATATATGTGCCACATCTTTATCCATTCCTCTATCAATGAACATTTAGGTTGCTTCTATGTCCTGGCTACTGTAAATAGTGCTGCAATGAACATTTTTTCTTCTGCCCATTTTTTTTTATATATATATATTTTTAAATGTTGAGCCTTCATTTTTAAATTTATTTATTTTTATTTTTGGCTGTGTTGGGTCTTTGTTTCTGTGCAAGGGCTTTCTCTAGCTGTGGCAAGCGGGGGCCACTCTTCATCGCGGTGTGCGGGCCTCTCACTGTCGTGGCCTCTCTTGTTGCAGAGCACAGGCTCCAGACGTGCAGGCTCAGTAGTTGTGGCTCACAGGCCTAGTTGCTCCGCGGCATGTGGGATCTTCCCAGACCAGGGCCTGAACCCGTGTCCCCTGCATTAGCAGGCAGATTCTCAACCACTGCGCCACCAGGGAAGCCCCTTCTGCCCAGTTTTTGATTGGGTTGTTTGTTTTTTGATATAGAGCTGCATGAGCTGTTTGTATATTTTGGAGATTAATCCTTTGTCTGTTGCTTCATTTGCAAATACTTTCTCCCATTCTGAGAGCTATCGTTTTGTTTTATTTATGGTTTCCTTTGCTGTGCAAAAGCTTTTAAGTTTAATTAGGTCCCATTTGTTTATTTTTGTTTTTATTTTCATTGCTCTGGGAGGTGGATCAAAAAAGATCTTGCTGCAGTTTATGTTGGAGAGTGTTCTGCCTATGTTTTCCTCTAAGGGTTTTATAGTGTCCCATCTTACATTTAGACCTTTAATCCATTTGGAGTTTATTTTTGTGTATAGTGTTAGAGAATGTTCTAATTTCATTCTTTTACATGTAGTTGTCCAGTTTTCCTAGCACCACTTATTGAAGAGACTTTTTCTCCATTGTATATTCTTGCTTCCTTTGTCATAGATTAGGTGACCATAGGTGCGTGGGTTTATAAAGTCTACTGATTTAAATGTTAATTTCATCCAAAGACATCCTCAAAGAATCATCCGAATAATCTTTGACCACATATCTGGGCACCAAGGCCCAGCCAAGTTGACACATAAAATTAACCATCCCAAGTAGCATCAAAAAATCATGACATAAAAAAAAAAATTAATGAAATATCTGCATGCCCTATATACCAAAAAGCACAACACATTGCTGAAAGAAATAAAGAAGATGTAAAGAATGGGGAAATATAGCATATTCATGGGTTGAAAGACTCAGTATTGTTCACTCAATTTGATGTATTGATTCAAAACAATCCAATTCAAAATCTCAGCATACTTTTTTCTTAGAAATTGACAAGCTTATTCTCAAATTCATGTGGAAATTCAAAGGACTTAGTATAGCCGATAGGAATTTTGAAAAAGTAGAACAAAGTTGGAGGACTCTAACTGATTTCCAGGTTTACTATAAAGCTACAGTAATCTAAACAGTGTGGTAGTGGCATATGCATAGACATATAGATTAATGAAATGCAAAGAAGAGTCCAGAAATAGGTATATATATATATATATATATATATATATATATATATATATATATATGGTCAGTTGATTTTCAACAGATGTGTCATGGTAAATCAATAAGGAAGGAATAGTCTTTTCAACAAATTGTGCTGCTGGTTCTGTTGGATAACCATACACAAAAGAAAAAGGATGGACTTTTACCCTTACATCACACTATGTATTAGTTTCCTATGCTGCCATAACAAATTACCACAAATTTAGTAGCTAAAAAAATCCACAAATTTATTATTTTGTAGTTTTGTAGGTCAGAAGTCAAACATGGTTCTCACTGAATTAAAAGCAAGGTGTTGGTAGAGCTGTGCTTCTTTCTGGAGGCTTTAAGGGAGAATCTGTTTCCTGATCTTTCTAGCTTCTAGGTTTTGCCCACATTCCTTGGCTCATGGTCCCTTTCCTCTGTCTTTAAAGCCAGCAAAGTTGCATTTCTCTTGACCCTTCCTCAATTGTCACATCTCCCTCTGACTACAGACAGAGGACACATGTAATTAGATTGGGTCCACCAAGATAATCCAGAATTATCTCCCCGTTTCAGGTCTGTAACCTTAATCACATCTGCAAAGTCCCCTTTGCTGTGTAAGTGCCTTCAGCTCAAAATAAACAATATGCCAAAGTGGCATATTTTGGGGTGGCATATTCTGATCTCCACTGATTTTAGAGTATGTCTTTCAATGTGAGGTAGTGTGGTCTGACTGGGATAGGACAAACTTCAGGATGGGCAAACATTAGGATTTATATGGTGAGGCAAGGATTATGAAGCCAGACTTGAAGGGTAAAGCCATTTGAAAAGTCGTTTGAGTGATCCATTGTTCTGAAAAGGGAGCTGTTTACACTGATGAGGGCTATATAAGTAGTTTTTTGTTCAGATTTACAGATTTTCAGGAAGTTCCTAAAACAAACAAAAACATTATTTGTAACTTTTACTTTCTTGGGCAAGAATTTCCTGGAATAAAGTCGTGTTAAATGAAAACAGTTCCTAGTTTTATTAATCTGTGTAGCTTTAGGTTATTTCAGTTCTAATCATAGCCTCTATAAGATTCATATCATCTCTTTCGTTTACAAGTCATCTTTTTCTATTTAGATTTGTAATTTCTGGTTCTATGTGTCTTTTTTTAACATTAATTGAAAGAATACATGAGGCCAGGAAGTGAATACCTAGTATTCACATTCACGCAGAGATATCCCACACCTGTACTAGAACATGTAGAGGGCTTAAAACAGTGCCCACACAGAGTAAGTGCTCAGTAAATGTTTTCAAATAACTATCCCTCGCTACGATAAAACAATAAAACATATCAGTAAATTGTCCCAGTTTTCTCAAGGGTCAGCTCCCTCCAAATTCCATTAGGGAGAACATTTACAAGATGATCAGAACCATTCACACCGCCAAACTGGTTGTCTTAGCATATTTTCTATACATCATTATGCTAAAAAAGTTTCTGTCTCTCCATTTTGAAGCATACCATCAAATATCTCATCAGTTATACAGGACTTCTTGTGTGCCATTTCCCATTAAGGAGAGTCAGTGTGTTCCAGGTCTCCGAATATAAGAAAAGGGATTCTGTCTGACTGCAGCAGATGCTTTTGGTGCCTCGTGCCACATTTCGCAGCCCATCAGATTTTAACACAGCATGGTAGACAATTCTCCACATGTGGCTAGTGTCCCACTTCAAATGCATACCTTGGCTGCTCTTGCTTTTTTGTCTTAGGCTTTCTTTGAAATGTGGGAAAGCTACTCATAGCCTGCAGGCTCAGTTCTGGAGTTTGGGGGAGTTAACAACACTGGAAGCAATTGGCAATCAGTGGGGGATAAATGTCCCCACCTTCCTGCCCTTTGGTGAGTTGTTCTGGGCAATTCTATACAGTTCATCAGAGGGGCCCCAGTGGGATTGGGCTCAGTTGCCCATTATCCTTTCGGGAGGTTTTCTCCCTTCCCTGTCTTACTCCTTCCATTCCCTCACTTCTGATTCCTAGGATCACCCTCAAATGTCTGCTCTCAAGTCATTACTGAATGCTCTGCTTTAGAGGAAACCCAAACTAAACCTACCATGTATTAAGTTTAAATCCTGAGTGAGAAGTAATGATGGAATAATTTTTGGTTAAAAGCAGTCTTTTCCATCTTGCCTCAAATTATCCATCAAGGCAACTGTACATTCCATGCAGATGTGGGTCTGTTCTTGCCCTCTGATGACGCTTTATACTGAAAAGGATGCCCTGGACTGGAGATGTCCCTGTTCCATAGCCCCTATAATGAATGCCTAAATTAGAAATTTAAAAAATTTTTTCTCATAATTTCTATTATCACCTTTAAAGTAGTATGAAAAATCTAGGCAATGTATCCTATTTCTTAAATCTACCTTAAGCTGCACATCTGCTAAATTGACTGATTTCAATAGCAGGTTTAGATAGATGGAAAGATCAGGCATAGATACTGCTCAGACAAATAAAAGAGTTTATTTATCTGAAGGGCACAGAAGAAAGTCAACACAATTAAAATACATGGGCAACTTTTTCTAAAACAAAGCAAGATGTGTAGCTTCCTAATCTCAAATGCCTCCCCAGAGGATGTATAGTTGCAGATAATAATGCCTGTTTAGTGAGGATCCTATCACATGCTCTGGAAGCAGAGAAGTCTCTCCAAGTCTAGCCATACATATGTACATACATACATACATACATACATACATACATACATATATATATACATACATACAATGCTGGCATATTCCTTTATGTAGCCCAGTCTAGGTTTGTGTAGGAGACATCCTTAACTGACCAAGTGCACCTCATCAATATGGTGGTTACAAATTGCAAAAAATATAATTGCAAGGTACAAGGTCTTCAGGCATAAACAAAGCCCTACTCCCTCATTCTCAGGCTCTGTAGTCTACTACAGCCTGAACTTACTCCTCAGGAAACAGCAGAGATCAGTTTCCCAGCCCTTTCCAGGAGGTATTTGAGCAAATGATTAGACCAACTATTGGGCTTATGTTCAATGGGTTCCTGTAGCAGTCTGCATTTACCTCTGTATTATTTACTACACATTGAAGTTAAGCTCTATGAGGCAGGGATTTTGATCAGTTTTGTACATTGCTATAGTCCCAGTGCCTAAACAATGCCTGACACATGATAGAACCTCAATAAATATCTGTCAATAAGTAAATGAATGAATTAGATATTATATATTGAATGTCTCTTCCCTCCCCTGAACCATAAACTTCACAGATGGAAGGATCTTCTGCCTTGTTTACTTGTGCATTCCTATACCTAACATAGCACCTGCACACATTTTTGTAAGATAGTGTTTGCATGAATAAAATTTGGTAAAATCCATTCAGCAAAGATAGAAGTAAAAAATAATTATGTATTCTTATTTCAAGACTTCCTTGAAGATAAACCTTTTGTGCTAAATATTCATTCAATAATATATCCTTCAGCTTCTAGGACCAAATGGTTTACTTATCTCAACAATATGCATGCAGAATACCCAATTCAGTCTTGCCTTTGCAGAGAAAATTATTTTTTCTCTTGGATGACTCCAAAATATGTAGGAATATACATGTTTTCTTCTTTTACTCCTTCTTTTGTAAATTGGTGTTGACTATTTTATTTTTATTGATAGTTTGGAATTTATAATGAAAATGAAAATGATGACAAGGTCTGGCTCTGCTAACAAATGTTACAGATAACTCACAGAATAAAGCTTCCCTGCATTACATTAAAATTCATCTCTTGGAAAATTATATAATGTGGTTGGCTGGAGATGAAGGTAATTTATCAACTTATTTGGTTGATGCATATTCCATGATCATAACTTTTCTAAAATTAAATCTGGATATATAATGATTTAGAACACCTTAATGCTAAGCCTTATCACTTGAATGAGCCTCTTTTATCAAACTGGAACTCTAAAATTACCTAGCATCATTTATCCCGATGATATAACACATCAACGGCTTACTTTGTATCATTTATTTTCATAATTCATCCTTTGTGAAAAATATTACCAGAAGTATTTACCATAAAAGTGAGTGAAACGTAAAGAAAAAGAAAAATAATAAAATTAGAATTAAAGAGAAATGACTCAGAGGATGGGAACCATTAATTCTAAAAGAATGAATGAAGGAAGCATCTTATAATGTTCAATTATTGAGCCTTGGTAAAGCCAAAACTCATTTTGCATATGTAAAAAGTGATTACATTATTCACATAGCTACATTCTGGGATATGAGTAAAGTGGAAGTCACTATGGTGGAAGATGGGCATTCTAGGGCAAGAATATTAGAGTCCTCTAGAGCAGAAATGTTGGGATGGTCTCATAGAAAAGAGAGTATAAGATATTTTAATTGCTGTTGATCACTTCCTCTAAAATAGGCTACATTTATGACCCTAGGTTTTTAATCACAGATAATAGAATTAGGGAAAATTTCAAGTAATTTTCACTCCCCTTTCACCTCTGAAACATCCCATAGGTATACAGTGCAAATATTACAAGTATAAATTTCAAAAGAGAGAGATGCTGTAACCCCTTTCAGTAACCAAGCCTTTAGGTGTATCCAACCCTTTTCTTTTCTTCAATTTCTATTTCTAGAGGATTACACTTCTAAAATGTGTTTAGAATTCTCACTGTCTTTATCTTTCCATTGTTACTGCTCTTGTCATCTTTCATGGAGACTATTCAGGTAGCTTCCTAAATGGTATCTCTGTATCTAGGTTTTCCCCTCTTCAATCTATCTTCCATCCTACTGCTATTTATTTTTCTAAGTAAATAGATAATCATGTTACTCCTTTACTCACAGACATCTGATGGTATATCACAACTTAAATTTTAAAAAGTTCCAAAATACTTAATATGGCATTTGATCTGACCCAATCAACTCTTCCAGCTTCATTCAGTAACCAGTTCCCACCCCTTACCACATTGAAATGAGCAATATTCTTTAAACATATGGTACTTTATGTTTTCAAGGCATTTCAATTTCTTCTGTCCAAACTTTTCCCCTCTTTTTTGCTCACAGAAATTTTGCTGCTTCATCACAGCATCTTAAATGTCATCTCCTATGTGAAGCTTTCTCAGGTCCTCATTCTCATACAGAACTGTTATTTCCTCTTGACAGCTATGATTCTTAGTTTAACCTCTATCATAGCACTTAGCAGTGTGAATTTAAATGAGACGAAGACTCTCAAACTCTTGAATAAGGAATGGAATAGAATCATGGGTTTATTACTGTTTTAAATATAAAGGGAAAAGAAGGATATTATGGAGCTCTTCATACTTAGTGAACAAATCCTGCAAGTATTTATACTTTTCAGAAAAGAGAGGCCAATTTAAATGTTATTATTTGAGCAAGAAATTATTACATAAGTTCACCAATCAGAATTATAGAATTCTAGCAATTATAAGGCTCTTTTCACAGGATATAGCAATATACTTAGAAGTTCAGGTATCTTAAAAGACTCTTCTGTTAGAAAAAGGTTAAAATAGATTATATAGTTTTTACAGGTCTTCACATTGGATAAGAGATAGGAGTGATACTTTTGTGAATGTCCTAAATTCTTTACTATATCAGAATTGGCTTTACAATACAGGATAATGTGTGCTGTTCTGCAACTCAAGGGAATATATTCTCCTCTTTCTGAGAGTCTTATTGTGAGATGTATTCTCAAATTTATTCGATTAGTTAGACACTAAAGGAGGCTTGAGAATCTTAAAATTTATAGTATGGCAAAGAAAAGATCAGGATAGATGTTTAACAAATGGAATATTAGGCATATAATATTTTGCTTCCATATCAGAGTTTATTCCCCATGGAGTTAGAACTCCTTAAAGATTGGTCTTTAATATTGTTTAACCTGATACCTTCTATCCCTAGAATAAAGAGGTTGTTTAAGTATTAGAATGTTTTGAGTGTTGTAACCAAAATGTACCCTTGTCTGTCAAAGGGGTAAGAAAGTTTAATCATCTTTCTATCCCTTGGTAGAGTCTCCAGTGCAATATATGATTCACAAAGAGCAGTTCAAAGACTGATCCACAGTGAGTATCTAGCAAATTTCCTGGAATGAGCTCAGATTTACTCTGAACCTCAGGGAACAGAACTCAAGAGACTTCATCCTAACCCTATGTTTTCCTCTTAGTTGAGCAGGCTTCATTATGTTTAAGCACTCTCCAGATTAAGGAGTATGTTAAAGACAAGACAACAGGCCCCAAAATGGAGATGCTCATGCTAAGCCCCCATGTCACCAAACCCAGACTTACAGTTTCAGCTCTCCCAGAAATGGAATCATAAAGCAGCCAATCAGGAATCACCTGATTAGCATTAGTAGGTAATCTGCCTGAAAAACCCCTGCTTTTCCCTATAGGGAAAGTAACTTCCAATAACCAGTCTGGCTTTCTACCTAGTATAACTTCCTTGTTCTTGCTCCCTCTGTCTATAAAAGTGTTTCATTTTGTACAGCTCCTCAGGGCTCCTTTCTATCTGCTAGATTGGGTGCTGCCTGATTCATGAATCACTAAATAAAGCCTATAAGATCTTTAAAATTTACTGGGTTGGATTTTGTTTTTTAGAAGTATAAAGCAGCTAATACATGTATGGCACCCACATATACCTGCTGAGTTCAGAGGAATTGCTTAAGTCTGGAGCCTTCTAATTTAGAGTCTTGCCAGTACAAGGTAGCATCCCAAACCTAAGAGCTTTCTCTTCATGTATTAGAACTTACTGATTTTTCCTGTTCTCCCAGGTTCTGCTAGCTGACTGGCTAGTGTGATAAATTGAGCTAATACTGCTACTTATTTGAAATAACATTTGCACTTGTCCTCAGGTCCAATACATGATTCATGTGGGACATATCGGGACCAGTAGAGACATTTTATGTTAGGGGAAAAATAGCTGTCTTGGGATGCTTAAAATCTCAGCTTCCTAGTTTACTCTTTATTCTGAACTTGCATCAACTCAGGGCCTAAAGAGGAACCTTTGTTTCCTCAGAATTTCTTTTTGTGGGCATTAGTCACATTGATGGAGTTTCTGTAATCTTTTCTTATCAACCATGCACAGGTAGCTCATATGTAAACTTTCCAATATAAACACTCCAATGTAAGCCTATGAAGGATTTGGTTACCACAGACACTTAGCAACCAAAACCCAGTCAGTATTCAGATACCAGCTCAAACTGAAATAATTTATAGGTGACAAACAATACATGTTGGATGGCAGAGAAAGTGAATCCATTTGGAACTTTCCTATTTCCATTTTAAGAACAACCTTGGAAAAGAATGAAACCTCAGTACTATGTACTTAAAAATGAAAAGGAGGGGCGGTTCAGTCTTAAACTTTATCTCAGCCAGTCGCACACATGAAAAGTCAGAAGAAGTCTTGGTCCTTTAACTGATGTTTGAATCATATCTTCAAAACCATACAAGGTTCACAGGGGATTAAGGGGTTGGGGAGTGGCTCCTTCATCCTCTTCAACCTGTCCCCCAGCCCTTTAAGGGGTATGGCTCCTTCAGTCTCTCAAGGCCCATTCCCTCTGTACCCTTCCTCTTCTCCCTCTACTCTGCTTCACAGTCCCTCAGTTTCTTTAACCCAGTGATTCTCAATCCATACTATACATTAGAATCTCCTAAGGAGTTTTTCAAATTTATTAATACCTAGGCCCTAGTCCTACAAGGTCTCATTCGTTTGATCTGGGGTGTGGCCTTGGGCATCTTTTTTTTTTTTTCCCTTAAAATTGCACCAAGGCAATGCACAGTTTAGTTCGAGAAACATTGCCCACCTCTGCTTCTCTCACCCTGGGTCTCACTTTATCTAGTTAACCTGGATAGTCACTCAGTTCTATCAGGTTCTGTTCCAGGTGGAATGAGAGTCATTGGAATTTAGAATGGAGTAGTTTCGAAGTCATTAGGTTTCTCATTTTGACTAGAAAGACTAGACAGACCTCCTCTCAGCATGTTTTCTTTTCAGTATTATGCTGAAACTGCCACTATCTCTTCTACCACCTTGAATTACTTGACCAAATGTACCCACTTATTACCCTCGCCTCAGTACATGTGGTAATAGCCTTTGAGTTTGATCTTGTGCTAACTCAACAAATATATTTCTGGGCGAAGAAAATGTGCCTTCATTTAGTCCTTTGTATTTTTCCTAGGGATTTTGAAAAGATAATACTGACTTTTTGTTCTATAATTAAGAAATTGAAGCTCAGCAACAATATGAAGTTTGCTTGTTTATATGTCTATACACACCTGAATTTTAGCTACTGTATTTGTGGCCTTTGGATTGGCACTTAAAATATAAGTTTAATTTGTAAATTCTTTTCTATTGCCCTCCAGAACTCCCTAATATGTCGCCAGCAGCATCTCTTTGGAATATAAAATACTGAGGAGCTTCTTCAGACATAATCATCAAAAATTTAAATATTTAATAGGCTATTGGTTACTTATCTTTGTTGTGGTTGTTGTTGCATAGTTCCTGCTTCTTTGTTTACTGAATTTAACTTTTTTTTTTTTTTTGTACGTGGGTCTCTCACTGTTGTGGCCTCTCTCGTTGCGGAGCACAGGCTCCGGACGTGCAGGCTCAGCGGCCATGGCTCACGGGCCCAGCTGCTCCGCGGCATGTGGGATCTTCCCAGACTGGGACACGAACCCGTGTCCCCTGCATCGGCAGGCGGACTCTCAACCACTGCGCCACCAGGGAAGCCCAGAATTTAACTTTTTAAAAAAAATATTTATTTATTTTTGGCTGCGTTGGGTCTTCGTTGCTACGCAGACTTTCTTCAGTTGCGGTGAGCGGGGTCTACTCTTCGTTGTGGTGCGCAGGCTTCTCATTGCGGGGGCTTCTCTTGTCGTGGAGCACAGGTTCTAGGGCACACGGGCTTCGGTAGTTGTGGCTTGAGGACTCTAGAGCACAGGCTCAATAGTTGTAGCGCACGGGCTTAGTTGCTCCGTGGCATGTGGGATCTTCCCAGACCAGTGCTCGAACCCATGTCCTCTGCATTGGCAAGCAGATTCTGAACCACAGCGCCACCTGGGAAGCCCCTGAATTTAACTTTTAAACTAAGTTGGGTTCTTTTTAGCCCTGCCATCCAAATTGAATATGGGCTAATTTGTTGAAATAATGTCCTGTTATCTTAAGAAGAGAATTGTTAGATACAGACTAGAAAAATCAACTTGGTGTTCATTGTATCCATCAAGGAAAAGCTCTTTTTTTTTTCTCTATCATAAAGTAATATGTTGTATTTCAGGGTTAAAGCTTTAAATTAAAATAAAGCCCTTTGAGTTTTGCATTTGGAAATACACAACCAGGTCTGCTGGGGTAGGCTTTTGGTGCAGGTAGTAGAAAAAAAATCCTCTTGCTGGTATTATGTGACCTTGGTCACGTTACTTAACCTCTCTAAGCCTTGGTTTCCTCATTTATAAATGGGATAATATTAGCCATTTTGCAGTATTGTTGGGAAAATTAAAGATAAGGAATATTTGTAAAGTACATGGCATTTAGCAGGATAAATAAATGGAATCTAATATTATTGTTTATATCTGAAAATAACAATGTGTGCATTCACAGTAGTAACTTTATTTTATCTATACTATACATCAAAGGTAGTTTTTCCTATAAGCACAACACTTCTAATATTAAGTAGAGTTCTAAAACATAAGCAACAAAACAACAGTAAGGGAACATAGCAGTGTAGCTCTGACCTTTTATCAGTTTCTGGAAATCTCCTTCACACCTCAAGACCTTTATATTTCCATTCCCTTTGGCCTGGAAAGCTTTTACTCAAGCAGTTTACATGGCTGACTTCTTATCGTTTAGTTGTAAGCTTAATAACACCTCCTAAAAGAGACCCCTCCTGATCATCTTAGCTAAATGGGCCCTCCCTTCCACTAGTCACTATTACAATACCCTGTTTATTTTCTTCAGAGATTGTTGCAGTCTGAATTACTTTACTGTTTTGTTTTCTTGATTACTATCAGTCTCTCCCACTAAGCTCCACGAGGTCAAGGGCCACGTCTATCTTGAGGAACATTGAAGACCCACTGCCTAGTGTATGTTGAATGGCCAATAAATATTTGTTGAAACAATTGATTAATAAACATTGTTAAAGTCCTCTATTTTACTTTTTTTAAATTTATTTTTTATTGAGGTATAGTTGGATTACAATGTTGTGTCAAGTCATCTATTTTATAGATGAGGCAGGTGAGATTAAAGTGTGACTAATGTCACAGAAATAGTAGGAAAGCCAAGCTTCCAAGAGTCATTCCAGGGCCCTTGTCAGGGTGTTAAATCCTGTGTCCCTTGACAATACCACCACCATATCAGTAAACTCTCCTTTTTCCAATTTCATATTCCATCCTCTTTTTTTTTTTTTTTTTTTTTTTTTTTTTTTTGCGGTACGCGGGCCTCTCACTGTTGTGGCCTCTCCCGTTTGTGGAGCCCAGGCTCCGGACACGCAGGCTCAGCGGCCATGGCTCACAAGCCCAGCCGCTCTGCGGCATGTGGGATCTTCCCGGACCGGGGCACGAACCCGTGTCCCCTGCATCGGCAGGCGGACTCTCAACCACTGCGCCACCAGGGAAGCCCTCCATCCTCTTGATCCAGCACCCTTGGGATCCATTTCCAGGCTTATTCTCTGTGTTCCTGCTGGTAAATGTCAGCCAGATCCAGCAGATCTTTTGCCATATATTTCTCTCTTCCTTTAGTAGACCCTGCACTTCCCCAGTTGGGTCATACTAAAATTTGATCCTAGAATTAGCTGGTGGCCAGGAGAGAAGTAAGGCAAATTCTGAGCTGCTCCAGCATTATTTTGTAAGATACTTGACTCATTTGAAGCTTCTATATAGTTTTCAAGCAAAAAGAAATTCTTCTGTCTTCCAACGAGAGAGTGGGCCACCTCTGTAGGTCCAGAGTGTTCAGGGGAAACTGGGTGATCAAGGTCCTCAAGTGTGTCTAACAGTGTTGGGCTGCACCCCTCAGGCCTACAAGGCCTGTACTTGCCCAGCTTCAAGACTGAAGAAAGAGCTCAGAGTCAGCTACAGAGACATCAGTGGTTTAGTGGATGGGGGAGCCTATGTGACTGAAACAAAGTCTTGGTGTGACACCACATCATCTGTGGCGGAGGGCAGACAGGATATGGTGGCAGTCTTTCCTCCATGGGGTGGGGGTGGAAGGAAGGGAGATTACCAGTTATGGGAGGAATTGATGTCAGGTTGGCTAATTGGTTACCAGGGAAACTAGCAGAGGGGCATATCCCTCACTGCCCCTTTGATAAGAATAATCACTAACTGGGGCCTGGGGCAAGTACGTAGGAAGGTCAGTCATATGAATAGGGTATAGGTGAAGCAGGCACTGGTTGAGTAGGGGATGTACAGAGAGCAAGAGAATAGCCATTTTGAGTGACCTGACCAAACACTCCACCTCAACAGACCCTGCACGACCCTTACATCTTGGTCTGCCCCTCTTCCTCCATATCCCTGGGCTCAGGTATGTAGGGGTGAATTGCAGGTGAGTGGCCTGACCATGCAAACAGATATCTGCATCCCAAGTTTCACGGTCCCACTTTTTTCCTATGAGGGCCGTGACTCTGTAAAAGAGACTTGCCCAGGCTGAGAATTCACCTTCTCTGAAGTTCTGCCACTATTAATTAAGGCTTATGCCTGGTCTTCATCTCAGTCTGTCCTCTGGTTGCCAGTGATGAGGTTCTCTTTAAAAGCTGCCAACAAGGCCCTTTGACTTGCATTTGGATTTCAATTGGTGCTTAATACCTCTGTTCCTGTCACCTATACTGCTCAATATATCAGTGGTGCTTAGCAACAGCCTCCCAATTCCATAATCTTTCAAGTTACTCTTTCTCCTGTACTGTCAAATACTAGATACATGGCACAAGCTAATGCATCTCCTTCTACTTATATCCTGTCTGTTACCATAAGTGAAAGTATTAGCAATTGCACTGTAGCAGTGTGCCACAGACTATCTACACTGAAGAGGTCCTTGTTGAACCAGCTGGCAAATGAGCAAACTCCAAAATTCATCCTTACACTCAGATTTATAGGACTACCAGTATCAACTATCTTAGGTTGAGCTCTTGAAACAAATTCTTGAGACCAAGATTCCTGTCCAAGTGACTTACTAAGGAAGTGTTCTCCAGAAGAAACCTGAAGGAGAGGGAAGGACGCAGTCGTAGTCCATAGTGGGGAATCAATGGATAATACTAAAACATGTAAGTCAAGAAATAAAAGTAAAGCCATGTTCTTTAGAGAGTGGAAATAGACACCAACATGACCAGTAAAAGAAATAAAAATTATTGCTTCAAGTGAAGGGAGAAGGGATATAAGACTGATGTTTTTCCTAATAAACCATAAGAAAGTATTTGAAATTTTAAATTCTGTGCTTTTAAAATTTTTGATACAAACAAAATCTAACCACTTTACACCCATTAGGATGGCTATCACTAAAAAAACAAGGTAACTAGTGTTGGTGAGGATGTGGAGAAATTGTGTATTGCTGATGGGAATGTAAAATGTGGAAAAGTTTAGTGGTTCCTTGAAAAGTTAAACATAGAAGTGAAACAGTGCACCTGAGATTGGGACTTGAACCCATATGCTAGGACTCGAACCAGCCAAAACCCATGGTCTTCCAACTGAGATCACACACCTGGTTTCAGGACTTAATGAAGCTCATGTTCTTGATGTCTCATCACAGAAAGAATTCAGTAAGAGACAAAGTGATAGGTAAGATGTGGATTTATGGAGAGAAACACACTCCACAGACAGAGTATGGGCCATCTCAGAAGGTGAGAAAGGCACCAGGGTATGGGGTTGTCAGTTTTTATAGGGGTGGGTAATTTCATAGGCTAATGAGTGGGAGGAGTATTACAGCTATTTCAGGAAGGAGTGGCGATATCCAGGAATTGGGCCACCACCCACTTTTTGATCCTTATGGTTGGCCTTGGTGCCTGTGGGTGTGTCATTTAGCTTGCTGATGTGTTGCAGTGAGTGTATACTGAGGCTCAAGGTCTAGTGGAAGTTGATTTGTCCGCCATCTTGGACCCATTTGGTTCTAATCAGTTTATGTCATGTTCTCAGGCTATGTCATTCTTTCAAAGGTTGTGACCTGCCCCCTTCTCTCCTGTTTCAGAAGTACCATATGATCCAGCAATTATACTTCTAGGGATGAACCCAAAAGAACTGAAAGTAGAGACTCAAACAGAAACTTCTACACCAGTGATTATAACAGCAGTTTGTAATAGCCAAAAGGTAGAAACAACCCAAATGTTCATAAACAGATGAATGAATAAGCAAAATGTAGTGTATATACATACAATGGAATTTTTTTTTCCCAGAGAAAGAAGGATTTATTTCTTGCAGCAAGTAAGAGGAAAACTTGCTTTCCCAAAGCAGTGTCTCTACAATGGAATATTATTTAGCCTTAAAAAGGAATGAAATTCTGATACACGCTGTTAACGAACTCAGGTTTGGCTGTTCACTGCTTAAAAGCCAATACTCGAGAGACAAATGTTGGCTGGAAAGGATAGGTTGCTTTATTCAAGAGGCCAGCAACCTGAGGAGAAGGTGGACTCTTGTCCAAAAACCAAATCCAAAGATTCTGCTTGACCATGAAAGTTTTTAAAGGAAGAGAGGGGGTCAGAGTCTTCGTTATCTTTGACTGTTTGTTGACTTTCTTCTAATTGGTTGGTGGTGAGATAACAGGGCGCTATTCCAGGAATCTTGTGCTTAGCCTGACATTACCATCCTCCACAGGGTTGGGGGCCTTATTTCCTGCAGAAGAACTCAAAGGTGTTGTTATGTATATTCCTTGAGTAGGAACCAGGACCCTGCTCCATGGCTGCACTATTGTTTCTTGACTGCTCCTCCTTTGTTTCTGCATTCCCTCCCTTCCCTGATTAGCAACTGAATCTGCCTTTGGAACTCAGGGATGTGGAATGAAGCCTCTTTCCTACAAAAAAGAAATGGTGTGTGTGTGTGTGTGTGTGTGTGTGTGTGTGTGTGTGTGTGTAAGGATTTGTACCCTGGAGGGCCCCACAGGGTCTTGCTCTGTTTCAATACTATGACATGGATGAACCTTGAAAACATTATAATGAGTGAAATAAGCCAGACACAAAAGGTCAAAGATTATATGATTCCACTTATATGATGTACCTAGAATAGGTAAATTCACAGAAATAGAGAGTAGAAGAATAAAGGTTACCAGGGGCTGTAGGGAAGGGGAATGGGGGGGGGGGGGGTGTTATTGTTTAATGGATACAGTTTCAATTTGGGATTATGAAAAAATTCTAGAAATGGATAGTGGTGACAGTTGCACAACATTGTGAATATATTTAATGCTACTGAATTATATACTTTAAAATGGTTAAAACTGTAAAATTTTTGTTATGTATATTTTAGAAAAGGAAAGGAAAAACTAAATATAAAGACAAAGATGGAATGGTAACAAAATAAAACACTCAATTAAAAAGATTTTAATGGAAACTACTAAAGGATCGAAAGAAAATATATAATTTCCAAACCAGTATTAGAGGAAAAAGGAAAAAAATGATCAACCTCTTAGAAAACAGGAAAGGAGAATAGAAGAAGCAAAGCAGAAATATGGTTATTAAAGAAAGAAAGAAAATGAAAGAATGAGATCTATCTGAAGTAACTAGGCAAGCCTCTGGAGAGAGGTTTAAGAAGAAAAGGGTTAAGAGGACTGCATGGATAATTGTCTGCAGTCAAATAAAGTGATTCCCAGCAGTGAAAGGTAAGAAGGACTCCAGCACTAAAGGGCCATAATGACCCTGAGAGAAGGTGACAAGAAAATCCCTGTGCATGAGCCCTGGGTACTAGACAGCAGGTGGTGCTATCTGCTTGCATAGCAAGTTTGCTCTCCAGAGCAGCAACTCAGTGAATGAGAAGGAAATTA
Organism: Lipotes vexillifer; assembly: GCF_000442215.2. NCBI lineage: Eukaryota > Metazoa > Chordata > Mammalia > Artiodactyla > Lipotidae > Lipotes > Lipotes vexillifer. The sequence goes on along the minus strand of NW_006798376.1, from coordinate 3,050,953 downwards.
AAGTGTAAAGAGCCATTCACTGATATGGGTCTTTTCCAGCTGAGTATTCATAACTTGAGAATTACATATATTTCAGTATTCAAGACCTTACCCAACATTTCAATATCCAATATATCAACCAATACTTAACTATTGTTAATGATATGCCTCCATTGAGCAAAAGGAATTCTGGAATGAATTAAACCTAATAACCAGGGCCACCATTCAAAAAAAAATCCGTAAAAGCACCAGATATCTATAAAATTGTTCAACTACCTCTAGATATTCATTCAACTGAACATCAAATATGCTTTGTCTCAATTCCCAACATTTAAGATAAATTTTTAATTTTATTTTTATTACTTTTTAGTTGTGTTAAATTGTGATATTATATTTTACCATTGTTAAAGATGGAGAGCATTTCAGTAATGTTATAGATTAAATAAATATTTGCTGGCCGGTCTGGAAAGCCAAACAACTATTTAAAGATGAGGAAAAGATGCACCAGAATAAACAACTAAATATTAAAAATAGTTCCTGATTACTATTTTTATATATAAGTTTTGTAGAAATATTTGATTATTTCAATTCTCTGTGTATTACTGATCACATTTTAATAGATTGATTTAAATTTATGTGTATAAAAAAAGATTGAAAGGAAAAAAGTAAATTCTTTTTGGGTGGTGAGATTAACTATGTTTTCTAAATAATCTAGAATGAATATGTATTATTCTTGTATTATTAATTAGGTTTGGTTTGGGTTTTGTTTTTTAAATTAGGCCAATATGTTTTTTTAAGATTGGACCAGTATTGTCATGAAGGATGTAAAATTCAGTGGCCAAACAATATCTTAATCTATTTATTATGTGCCCTTACTAGGAACACTGTGAGCAGTTCTAGGACCTGTGATCACTTGACAGTGCCTCTCCTCAGAATAAAAGAATTGTTATGTGAAAAATAAAATATTTTGTCCTTCTAAATTTGGTAATGAGAAGTGATGAAGGGAGATGTGTACTTGGCAACTAAGGCCTCCTAGAGGAATTTAAAGACATCAGGAAGAAAGATTATAGACTGTGGAGGATAACTCTGGAAAAAGAAGTTTAATAGTGAAAAGAAATATGAATTGTTTTAGAGATACCATGGATTGAAAACATGGGAAACATGAGAAACAGAAGATGAGGACAGGCATGAATGAAGTACCTTGCTTTCAATATGCTGAATGTCCAAGACAGGCAGTATCTCCATCCAGGACAAGGAAGCTACTCAGTCTGGAATAAGGAAGCTAGCTGTAGAGAGAATCATTTAATCACGGAACAGAGTGGGATCCTAGTGCCTTTTATCTCAAAGGAGCTGGGAGGAATAGCTCTAGAGTTAGATTAAATGTATAAATAAGGATGAATCAGACAGACAGTCTAAAACTGAGAGTCATACCTATAAAATACCTGAATACATATTAATATTCACCAAGATAATGTCTATAATTATCTGAGCTATATTTGTATGTATGGAATATGGGATGCTGTTGGTTCTGGGCTACACCCTTGAGGCTCTGAGGCTAACACTGGGAAGAAGGGAAGACTGGAGAAAAAGGGATATGGGAAGTCTTAAGGTTTGTGGGTCTTTGTTACTTGCTGGGATATGCATTAAGTAATGAGCACTGGCATTAAGTAATGAGAGCACAGAGCTTTAGGGAGTTATTAGCATTGAGAGCCAGATGTATACCCACAGTAAGAGTTCACTGAGGATTTCCACTCTGAGAAAACTGCAGGACAGGTCATTTTCACACTCAAAGTAGCTTTCCTTCTGCACTTAAAGGGATCTTTTATGGAAGAAGATTCTGAAGGAAAGGTGAAAGAGAAAAGATTATGGCCCAGAGGTTTGGAGGAGGAACTCCAAGCCAACATTTCACAAGTCCTGTACCATCTCAGTACCACCACCCTTTTATTCCAGTGGGTAGGAAATTACTTAAAGGGTGGGTGCGGCATAAGCAAATATAATTAGGAGATTATTATCACCATCTTTATTTCATCATATCCCCAAGCATTCTGAGAAGGACAGTAGTGGCCACCATCCTTCAACCAAGCAAACTGATGAGGGCAGTAGGACATTGCTTGGGGGGACAGCCTATACATTGGGACTCACTGATGTGAAAGGTAGAGATCTGAGGCATGATCTAAATCTAGACAGCCTTGAAAGGTATAGACAAAGAGGCATATTCTACTCACCAAATCCTAGAATAAGCTGAAGGGGCATCCCTAGAAGTTTGAAAACATTTTTGAGTAAATAAAATGAGAACAGAAAATTTAAGAAACTCCTTACTCCAAGTAGAAGTGCAGGCTGGAAATATGTATTTATTTAGTGCAGCCTATGTGATAGCACTGGGAATAAAGTCAGTCCCTGCTCTCACAAGGCTCATGGTCTAAATGGGAAGACAGATATGAAAGAATTACATAAGTGTTTAGCTCAGTTGTGAGAGATCAGAAAGGAAGAATTGGACATTGTAATATGAAAGAAAATCTTTATAAAATATAACAACATCCTAAATACATTGCCATTGATTTTCATATTAAAAGGTTTTAATGCCTCCGTTTTTCTCGGTTTTCCAGGTTTACTAGAAGTAGATGTTGTGTGAACTTTTCAGATAAAAGAAATGTTTCAGTATAGATTTATCACTTATTATGTCTTTTTTCCTTGAAAAGGGTCATTATCAGGCAGGGGATTTAGGACGAAGGAGCTAGAAAATATTTATTAGACTCAGGAACAAGCTATTATTCCAATTGCAAGGTTTCATTATAGGCACTTAAATAGAGTTAATGACAGTTAACGATATCTGTAAAACCAAAGATGCTACTTACTTGGCTGGACCCAATCAACATTTGTTTACCATTATTTTAGTTTTTCTTCATGTACACAGGCACTTTATTTCTTAGAGGAAATCAATGTCCATAACCAAAAAAAAATTAAATAAATAAATAACTTAATTGTGAAATAGTTCTATTTAAATCAGTCTTTTCTGGTTATTGAACATTTCATATGAATAAATTAATCTTTATGCACATGATTGGCTTATCTGAAATATCTTCCCAATTCTTTAAAATGTCAAAGACATCTTTTTCTAGCATAAAAATACTAAAGGCATTTGCTATTTATTAGCAGAATAGGAAAATTAATCTTAACCTAAGCAAAAGCAAAAATATAATTAGGTGAATCAAGAAAAGTGTGACGTTTACCCATGAACTCTTCCTTCTGATAATATATGTATTTTAAGAAATCATAAGACCAGAGCAAGATAAAAATATGAGAAGCTATTAGGCTTCTCCAACTAGTTACTGCTAAGTATTAGGAAATGAATGTGGTTTTTATCTGTGACTCTTTCAAGATCTATATGAAAAGAATTAAAGAAATTATTAACTATAAAGCTATATCAGTTATTAATAGCAATTGTCTGTTGTACAGAAAGCAGATAGAAGTGTCGCTCATTGTAATTAGTGATAGATGAAAGACTGATTTTACCTGTTTTTTTCTCGTGTTCTCACTCTCCTTTTCTAGCTCTAACCTGCACCTAGTATGGAATTTACCACACTGTACATGCCCCTAGAGATTCTGTTTCACTTCACTTGGAGCCCAGAAATTGTTTGCTTTAAAACATTAAAATTTTTAGAGCTGACGTCCCCAACCTGCTCCTCAACCTTAAACTTGCTGACCTTCTAGCTCTAGGATAAATTTGTTAAAAATGATTATGCATACATTTTAATTTGGGTCTCAGTTTGCTAGGCCAGAAGGTCTTTTGTTTTTTGTTTTGTTTTGTTTTTTTGCAGTACGTGGGCCTCTCACTGTTGTGGCCTCTCTCGTTGCGGAGCACAGGCTCCGGACACACAGGCTCAGCAGCCATGGCTCACGGACCCAGCCACTCCGCGGCATGTGGGATCTTCCCGGACCGGGGCACGAACCCGTGTCCCCTGCATTGGCAAGCAGACTCTCAACCACTGCGCCACCAGGGAAGCCCAGGTCTTTTGTTTTTTATTTTTTGATGTTGAAACTGTTTACCAAGTTTATTACCTTGGAAACCTGATCCCGCTGCAAATATTACCCTTTTTTAAAAAAAAAGATAAAGATATTTTTCACAGTGGAGAGGGCTACTTTACAAGATTCATAATGTATTGGGGGGAAATTTGAGTGTCTGAAGTTTGTTTCATGTATGTGTTTGGCTTTGTGTATTCACCAAATAGTGAATAGCAGGGAAATCTTGAGGGAACCTGGACCACAGGAAGAGTTCAAGGTTAGATTTAGGAATTACTTGCACAAAAGCAAGCATTGGTTTGGACTGACTTGAACCTTGGAGGTCACCTGCAGTTTAAGGTAGGAAAAGGGTAAAGAAGCCACCTAAGGAGGCAAAGGCAAAAATGGTCAGTGAGATGGAGAGCACAGCAAGATGTAGTTGGCAAAACTGAAACAAGAAAGGTGAGATTTTCTCAAATGACATCAACTGCTCAGCCAGAAGAGTCTGGAGGGAGTTGAATCAGTACAGGGAGAAGTCACCCAACAATTGAATCATCTCTTGAAGCAAACCTCCTTTCCTTATTTTTGCATCTAACTGCAAAAATACTATGATGAAACCAGTTCACTCTCTGTTCAATTTGCTGTTCTGCCTAAAGGGATGCCTTTGACTTTAAACCTGATACCTGAAGGCCAATTGTTAGGGGTCATTAAATTAATTACCCCCAAAGCACTGATGGTAGATCAGCAATTGGATTAGAGAAAAGTTTACAGTCACTTATCAGGAAGTGAAACACACACACACACACACACACACACACACACACACACACACTGTAAGAAGCCTTGCAAGTCCACCTAATAAGAATGAGGGAAACACAGGGTTTAATTCTCAAAGGAGCAAATGGAAACCTCAGTCCATGTCTTCTTTGCCTTTCCAAAGTTTTGTCATTTAGGGGTTGAGAAGCTGAGTTGAGTAAAAGGTTGAGTAGAAAATGAAAAGGAAAGCTAGACACATGTTGGAGAGGCAGGCTCTTCTACAGCTCCAAAAGCCTAGCTGAGGTACCATTTATTGGGCATTTCCTCCGTGCCAGCCACTGGGCTAACGTTTCACATCATTAACCGAAGTGATCCTCACAGGATCCTTGAAGTAGGTAATCTTATCATCTTAATTACAGCTGAGGAGACAGGGTGAGGGAGGCCAAACAGCTTGCCCAAGGTTTTCTAGCAGGTTAGCAGCACAGACAGCTTGTGTGTTGGGTGATCCTGATGCCTACGGTAGTTCTATCACTGTTAGTGCTATCAAATTCGCCTCAAAACTATCTGCTTTCTAGAAGCTCAGGATAGTCGTGAGATACCTGCCACCAAAAAGCATGAAAGTTACAAATTAGCCAGAAATGAAAAGAATAAACTACTGGCACACACAGTGGATTAACCTTAAAAGTATTATACTAAGTGAAAGAAGCCAGACACAAGACTACACATACGATCCCATTTATGTGAAATTCTTGAAAGGCAAATTTTAGAAAAAAGCAAAACTATAATGATAGCAGATCACTGGTTGTCTGGGGCTGGGAGGGGAAGAGGGGACTGTCTGCAAAAGGGTAAGAAAGAACTTTTTGTCATAATGGAAGTATTCTATATCATGCATGTGGTGGTGGTAACAACTGTTTACATTTGTCAAAACTCATGAAACTGTGCATCTAAAATTGGTGAATTTTATTCTGTGTAAATTAGGTATCAATGAAACTAGCCAAAAATTCTATTTTTAAAAGTCTGAAGTATAGTTGACTTATTATATTAGTTTCAGGTGTACAACATAGTGATTTGATATTTTTATAGATTACATATAATATTCATTATAAAATGTTGGCTATATACCCTGTGCTGTACATTACATCCCTTTGACTTTTATCACTGGTATTTTGTATTTCTTAATCCCCTTTCACCTATTTCACCCCCCACCCCATCCCTCTCCCCTCTGGCAACCACTAGTTTGCTCTCTGTCTCCTTCTGTTTTGTTATATTTGTTTGTTTTTTAGGTTTCACATATAAGTGAAAATATACATTATTTGTCTTTCTCTGCCTGACTTATTTCATTAAGCATAATACCCTTCAGGTCTATCCATGTTGTTGCAAATGGTAAAATTTTATTCTTCGTTATCAATGAATAATATTGATATTATCATTATCAATGAATAATGAATAATATTCCATTGTGTATATATATAAAACCACATCATCTTTATCCATTCATCTGTCGATGGACACTTAGGTTGCTTCTATATCTTGGTCATTATAAATAATGCTGCTATGAACATGTGTTTTTCTCCTCCTGCCTTTAAAATTCTCTATCTTTAACTTTTGCCAATTTACTTATATGTCTTTTTTTTTTTTTTTCCCTTGCCACACATCTTGTAGGATTAGTTCCCCCAACAAGGGATTGAACCCAGGCCACGACAGTGAAAGGCCAGAATCCTAGCCACTAAGCACCAGGGAACTCCCTTAATTTTCTGTCTTGGTGTGGATCTTTGGGTTCATCTTGTTTGAGACTATAATCTCTTCAAATATTTTCTCTGGTCCTTTCTCTCTCTCTTCTCCTTCTGCGACCCCTACAATGCAAATGTTGTTGCATTTAATGTTGTCCCAATGGTCTCTTATGCTGTCTTCATTTCTTTTCATTCTTTTTTCTTTATCCTGTTCTGCAGCAGTGAATTCCACCATTCTGTCTTCCAGGTCACTTATCCGTTCTTCTGCCTCAGTTATTCTGCTATTGATTCCTTCTAGTGTAATTTTCCGTTCAGTTATTGTATTGTTCATCTCTGTTTGTTTGTTCTTTAATTCTTCTAGGTCTTTGTTAAACATTTCTTGCATCTTCTCGATCTTTGCCTCCGTTCTTTTTCCGAGGTCCTGGATCATCTTCACTATCATTATTCTGAATTCTTTTTCTGGACAGTTGCCTATCTCCACTTCGTTTAGTTGTTTTTCTGGGGTTTTATCTTGTTCCTTCATCTGGTACATAGCCCTCTTCCTTTTCATCTTGTCTGTCTTTCTGTGAATGTGGTTTTTGTTCCACAGGCTGCAGGGCTATAGTTCTTGCTTCTTCTGTCTTCCCTCTCTCTCTATGCTTCTTGTACTTAGATATCTGTTTCCTTCTTCAAGTTAGGGAAATTTTTAGCTATTATTTTATCAAATACATTTTCTGCCACTATCTCTCTCTTCTCCTTATGGGACTAGAATGCAAATGTTAGTTCACTTGATATTATCCCCACTTAAAAATTTTTTTTCTTTTTGCTCTACTGATTGGGTGATTTCCACTATTCTGTCTTCCAAGTCACTTATGCATTCTTCTGTATCACTGATCTGCTGTTGATTTCTAGTGTTTTTTTTATTTCAGTTATTGTATTCTTCAGCTCTGATTGGTTCTTTTTTATTTCTAATTATTTGTTGAAGTTCTCACTGTGTTCCTCTGTTCTTTTCTCAAGTTTGGTGAGCATTTTTATGACCATTGCTTTGAATGCTTTGTCAGGTAAATTACTTATTTCTGTTTCATTAGGGTCTTTTCTTGGGGTTTTATCTTGTTCTTCCATTTGGAACATATTCCTCTGTCTTCTCATTCTGTTTGACTTTCTCTGTTTGTCTATATGAAATTAAGTGAAACAATTACTTATCCCAGTCTTGAAGGCTTGTTCTTGTGTAAAAGCATTGCTGCACAGTCTGCATGTGCCCAATGGCATTGGCAGGACGGCTGGAGCTAAGGCAAGGGTAGGCTGGGGCTTTTTCCATGGTATGCCAGGACCATCACCTTGGCACAAGTGGACTGGAGCCAAGGGAGAGGGCTAGAGCTGAAGCCTGGCACAAGCTAGGCCTTCTCCTAAGGGTGCAGTGGGGGCCACCTTGGCAGTGGTGGGCTGGAGCTGGTGGGGCTAGAGCTGGAGCCAGGCATGTGCTGAGGTTTTTCCTGGGGCATGTGAATGCTGCCACTTTTGGGGTTGGGAGAGCCTGGTGTGGGCTGGGGGCATGTTGGAGTGCTCTTGGCAGGCAAGGTAGGGCACTAGGTGATTTTCAATCTGCTGTCTCTGCCCTGGGTCTAGGAGCAAATAAGTTTTTGCGTGCACCCATTAAAAGTGCAGTTCTGGTTTCCTACAGCACTGTGGTTCTCCCAATCATAAGCCCCACTGATTTTCAAAACCAGTTAAGGGGGCTCATCTTCCTGGTGCTGGACCCCAGGGGCTGTGGGACTTGAACCTTTGCTCCTTAGGGAGAACCTTCATGTTTGTGATATCTCCTTCCTCTTTTGGGTCACCCACTGGGGGCATGGGTCCTGACTCTACTTTTTGTCCCCTCTTACCTGTCTCCATGTGGTTTTCTTCCATGTGGTTTTTTTCTTTATATCCTTAGCTTTTGAAGAGCTGTTCTGCTAGTCGTTGGATTATTCTCAGAGAGAGTTGTTTCATATGTAGTTGTAGTTTTGGTGTTTTCTTGGGAGGAGGTGAGCTCAGTGTCTTCTTACTCTGCCATCTTGATCCTGCCTGCTACCAAATTTTAGTTAATTTGTTTGAAGAGGTGTTGCCTTTAAGTTTTGCTTTTAAATTTTTAGTGTTAAATGTTTTAGTAAAGAAGAGTATCTTCGTAATGGAAAACTATTATTTGGAAAACTACAGTGGTACTTCTGGTGACAGTTTTGGACAGAAGGTGATCAAGTGAACTCAGGAAGAACAAACTGTAGCTACACACAAATGTAACTATGGTCTCCTGCTGGAAGCAACTTAAAATTGTAGTTCATTCATTCATTCAGCAAATATTCATTATGTTGAACCATTTGAAACCATTTTTGTAGGTCAAATATTGTCATATATTAGCAGTTAGCAATAATATAAAGCAACTTCTGTGTGCTTAGGTAATATTGGAAACTGGGAATATAGTGTTGTGTAAAATGGACCATGGTCCCTGCCTTCATCTTGGTTACATTCTGGTCATCCAAGACATGACTAAGCCAAGAGGTAAATTAACAAAATCATTCTAACTGTGGTAAGAAATAAACAGGATAAAATTATTGGCACTTCCTTGGGGTAAGGTAAAAGCTACTTTTGATAAGATCAGAAATAGTGAGATAGTAAGAGGAAAATCATTCTAGATAAAGGGAACAGCAAGTTGAGTATACATAAAGCAGGATAAAAATCCAGACAAGAGCTGTGCTGGATGAGGAGACTTGTTATCAGGGGAGTTCAGAGAAGTAAACAGAAGTAAGCTTTGTAGGGCCTTGAGGGCTTTGAGAAGGAGTATGGATTTTATTCAAGTTCAGAAGAAAGTCACTGAGGACCTTTTTTTTTTAACATAATTCAGTTTAAGATAAAACTTTAGGATAAAGGAAATATTGTATTCTTTTTTTTTTTTTTTTTTTTTTTTTTTTTTTTTTTTTTTTTGTGTGGCGCGGTCTTCTCTC
>NW_006798376.1:3010322-3041442 GCF_000442215.2 Lipotes vexillifer | reverse complement strand
TTTTTTATGGTACGTGGGCCTCTCACTGCTGCGGCCTCTCCCGTTGCAGAGCACAGGCTCCGGACGCGCAGGCTCAGCGGCCATGGCCCACGGGCCCAGCCGCTCCGCGGCACATGGGATCCCCCCAGACCGGGACACGAACCCGTGTCCCCTGCATCGGCAGGCGGACTCTCAACCACTGCGCCACCAGGGAAGCCCGGAAATATTGTATTCTTGATTGTGATGGCTACACGACTATATATATTCGTCAAAAGTCGTTGAACTGTATATCTGAAGAAAAGGTGAATTGGTGAGCTTTACTTTATGCAAATTATACCTTAATAAACCTAGCCCCCAAAACAAGACCGCTCTGAGCTGAAACACTTAAAATAGTTCCTCTGGAAAAGGTTAATGGGAAGAGTTTAGGGCTTGGGTTTGTTTTGGGAGATTGTTTTGTTGAACACTTTGCCTACTTAAACTCTGTACATGTATATTTTTTAGTAAATTAAAAATTAAACTTAAAAATGATAACTATGGCTACTGTATGGAGAAAAGGTTATAAAACAGCAAGACTAGAGACAGTGAGACCATTTAGGAGACTGTAGTAAGAGATATAATAGTGGCTTAGGCTAGAGAGGTAACAATGGAACTAAGAGATAACATAAAAGTTTAATTTGGAAGTAGAACTGACAAGACTTGATGTGGGTAGAGGGGATAAGGAAAATGAAATCAAGGACGACTTTTAGGGTGGGGTGTTGGCATGGATGAGGCATGATTGGCAAAAGGGAACAGTTTAATCAAGGTTTTGTTTTGAACTTTTAATATTTGAGATGCCTATTATTTCTCCAAGTGGAAGCATCATGAAGGTATTTGGACTCATGAGCCTATAGCTGTGGAGGGAAGAGATGAGGACTAGATTTGGGTGTCATTAGTATATACTAATATTAATAGTATATACATATTAGTATATGGTTTTTACAGCCCTGAGCCTGGTGGAGATAGAAGATTCAGGGAAGGAATATAAAAAGAGTAAAGCGGCTTCCCTGGTGGCACAGTGGTTGTGAGTCCGCCTGCCGATGCAGGGGACACGGGTTCGTGCCCCGGTCTGGGAGGATCCCACATGCCGCGGAGCGGCTGGGCCTGTGAACCATGGCCGCTGGGCCTGCGCATCCCGAGCCTGTGCTCCGCAACGGGAGAGGCCACAACAGTGAGAGGCCTGCGTACCGCAAAAAAAACCAAAAAACAAAACAAAAAACCAAAACAAAAAAAGTAAAGAAGAGGGCCCTGCAGCACTCCAGATTTGAAGTTTGGAGGGGCAAGGAAGAGACAACCAAGCAGAGAGAGCCACATGGCCCAAGTAGTATATATATATTTAACCCTTTGGGTGTTGAACCTGTGTATTAGCTCAAACTGCCACAACAAAATACAGTAGACTAGGTGGCTTAAACAACAGACATTTATTTTCTCATAATTCTGGAGGCTGGAATTCTGAGATCACGATGCCAGAACAGTCAGTTTGTGGTGAGATTTCTCTTTCTGGCTTGTGGATAGCTGCCTTCTCACTATGGTATGTTTTCACATGGTGGAGGGGGTCGGGGGGAAAGAGGGAGGGAATCTTCTTTTTTTTATAAGGCAAAAGTCCTATTAGACTAGGGCCTAGTCTTATGAACTTATTTAATCTTAATTATCTTCTAAAGACTCTATCTCTGGATACACTCACATTGGAGGTTAGGGCTTCAGCATATGAATTTGGGGAGGGGGAGACACAATTCAGTCTGTAGAAACCTGTGAGTAAAGATCATGATGACTTAGGATATAAACCATAGCTACGGTCTTGTCATGTGGCCAAACTGCTATGGCAAAATGACTACCTTACAAATGGATCTTTAAATGAGTGTCCAGCAAGTTGTTGCAGCTGCGTGATGAACTATCATCCATATTTGTTCCCCTTAAAATGGGATCAACCACACTTGTAATAATAGTCATAAAAAATAATAATATTAATTATTATTACTCTGTGGTACTGTTCTAAGCACTTTTGCATGAAGTACCTCAGCCTATGCCCCCAACAACTCTGTGAGGTAGATATTTTATTTTACAGTTAAGGAAACAGAAACCCCAAGAAGTTAAATAACTTGCTGAAGGCCACCATGCTAATAAGTAGAAGAAGGGGATTATACATTCAGACAGTTGACTTTAACAGTCTATACTAGTAACCATTATTCTAGCTCTGATTTTAAGGGATCTACTTAACTTTTACTTAGATTCCATGAATCATTTGGGCTGTACTTAACAAATATCATAGTTTTTTAATCTCCTATATGTGCTCAAAATTCGGCAAAATTCAGAAGAAAGAGATTATTGGGCATTTTGGTGTCAGAAACCATGAAGCTGTTAAATGTGTTGGGGGCTATATAAGTTTTCTAGGGTTGCTATAACAGAGTACCAGAATCTAGATGGCTAGACATCTGAAATCATGGTGTCAGAAGAGGCATATTCCCTTTGAAACTTGTAGAGGAATTCTTCCTATCTTCTTCTTAACTTCTGGTGATTTGCCAACTATCTGTACTGGCCATTTAGCCAACCCCAACACAGAGTAAGTACATAAGAGGCTATTCCTTATCTTGCAGCTGCATAACTCCAATTTCTCCTTCTCCAGTATGACCTCATCTTTTTTTCTTAAAAAAAACTTGAGATATAATTGACATATAACATTAGTTTCAAGTGTACAACATAATGATTTGATATTTGTATATATTGTGAAATGGTCACAAGTCTAGTAACATCCATCACCACACATGGTTACAAACATTTTTTTCCTTGTGATAAGAACTTTTAAGATTTACTTTCTTAGCAACTTTCAAATATACAATACAGTATGTTAAACTGTGGTCACCATGCTGTATGTTACTTTTACTTTTTAGCTGGAAGTTTATACCTTTAGACTCCCTTCACGCATTTCACCCATCCTCACCCTGGCTCCTCTGGCAACCACCAATCTGTTCTCTATATATATGAATTCAGCTTTTGTTTTGTCTTGCTTGGTTTGTTTCTTAGATTCCACATATAAGTGAGATCATAGAGTATTTATCTTTCTCTATCTGACTTATTTCACTTAGCATAATGCCCTCAAGTTCCATCCATGTTGTCACAAATGGCAAGATTTCCTTCTTTTTATGGCTGAATACGTATATATATATAAAACACACATCTTCTTTATTCATTTATCCATTCATGGACACTTAGACTGCGTTCATGTATTGGCTATTTTAAATAGTGCTGCAATGAACATGGGGGTGCTTATATCTTTTTGAGTTGTGTTTTCATTTATAATTTTTTGAGGAATCTCCATACTGTTGTCCATATTGGCTGCATTGATTTACATTCCCACCAACAGTGAATAAGGGTTCCTTTTTCTCCACATCCTCACCAAACACTTGTTATTTCAAGTCTTTTTGATAATAGCCATTCTAACAGGTGTGAGGTGGTTTTGATTTGCATTGCCCTGATGATTAGTGATATTGAGCACTTTTTCATGTACCCATTGGCTATTTGTATGTCTTCTTTGGAAAAATGTCTATTCAGATCCTCTGGCCATTTTTTAATCAGTTTGTTTCTTTGCTATTGAGTTGTATGAGTTTTTTATATATTTTAGATATTAATCCCTTATCAGATATATGATTTGTAAATATCTTCTCCCATTTTTTAGGTTGCCTTTTCATTTTGTTAATGGTTTCCTTATCTGTACAGAAGCTTTTTAGCATGATGTAGTCCCACTTTAAAAAAAATTTTGCTTTTGTTGCTTTTGGTGTCAGATTCAAAAAATCATTACCAAGATCTATGTCAAGGAACTAACTGCCTATGTTTTCTTCTAGGAGTTTTATGGTTTCAAGTCGTACATTCAAGACTTCAATCCATTTTGAGTTAATTTTTTTGTATGGTGTAAGATAAGGGTTAAGTTTCATTCTTTTGCATATGGCTATCTAGTTTTCCCAATACCATTTACTGAAGAGACTGTCCTTTCCCCATTGTATATTCTTGGCTTCTCTGTCATAAATTAATTGACCATATATGTGTGGGTTTATTTCTGGGCTGTCTGTTCTGATCCATTGATCTATGTGTCTGTTTTTATGTCAATACCATATACTTTTTATTACTATAGCTTTGAAATATAGTTTGAAATCAGGAAGCATCATGCCTCCAGCTTTGTTCTTCTCTTTCAAAATTGTTCTGGCTATTTGGGGTCTTTGTGGTTTCAAACAAATTTTAGGATTGTTTGTTCTATTTCAGTGAAAAATGCCATTGAAATTTTGATAGGAATTGCATTGAATCTGTAGATTGCTTTGGGTAATATGGACATTTTAACAATACTAATTCTTCTAATCCATGAACATGGAACATATTTCCACTTATTTGTGAGGTATAACTTCATCTCAATTTAACTAATTACATATTTTCAAATAAGGTCACATTCTGGGGTATTTGGGGTTAGGACTTTGACATATCTTTTTTGGGGGGGTATGTAATTCAACCCAAGCAGGGGTCTTGTAGATAGAGTTTAAAATCTTAAAGATAAGCATCTCTCTACATATCTTTAATGCATAATTCCCACTTTTCTCAATCCTAATATCCCTAGAAAAACTTCCTGCCAGCAATGTGCCTTCCTTAGGCTTAAGGATTCTCAATACCAGATGTTAAGTCTGCTAGAAAATCTGCAAATAGCAGAGGAGAAAATGCAAAGAAAAAAAGTTCTCAAATGCAGCTTTAAAAATTGCTAGATTTTACTTTAAAATAAAGTAACATCGGAAATTTTTCCCCTAAGTTCTCTAACTTCAAAAATCCTAGTAAACAGTGTTCATAGTCTTGGAGTCTATCATTTCCTATTTTTTCCATTCTGAAAATTGAACTATAAAGTCAAATACTAATTATATAAAACATTATTCTCTGCTAATAAATGTTTGCAGCAGTTATGTCACCTCAAATAAACTCAAAGAAAATATTAACTTAAGGTGGCATTTCAAATGAACACAGAAGAGACGGATTACTTAATAAATGGTACAGGGGCATTTGGCTAACCATTTGGAAAAAATAAAGTTAGATGCCTACTTCACAAATTAAACTCCAGATTTCTTAATGATTTATACATAATTGAATTACAGATAGATTTAAAAAATTAGGTAAAATAAATTATAAAATAACTATGGGAAAATATAAGAAGATATTTACTATATTTTGGAATTGGGAAGTCTTCCTAATTACAAATGCAAAGATACAATCCATAAGAAGAGATATGAATTGGTTTAAATACACAAAAAAATTAAAACTATTTTTGTATATATTAAACATGGCATAACATGGCAAAAAGAAAGGTATGTACTGTATATGACAAATAATACATTTATGTTTTTTCATATAAAAACACAAATTGCTAACAAATTCATTCTCCAGTAGAAAAATGGCAATGAATTTTTTTTTTTTTTTTGGTACGCGGGCCTCTCACTGTTGTGGCCTCTCCCGTTGCAGAGCACAGGCTCTGGACGCGCAGGCTCAGCGGCCATGGCTCATGGGCCCAGCCGCTCCACGGCACGTGGGATCATCTGGACTGGGGCACGAATCCGTGTCCCCTGCATCGGCAGGCGGACTCTCAACCACTGCGCCATCAGGGAAACCTGGCAATGAATTTTAAAACGCAATCTACAAAAGGAGAAATACAAACAGCTTTTAACATATGAAAAGATGCTTGTTCTTACCTTAAGTAAAAGAAAAACCAATTAAATAGTATCTCTAAAGCCTTTTTCAGTTCTAATGCATTATGATTCTGAATACATAGTATTCGGCTGGTACATTTTTGCATAGATTTACTGTTGAATTGATCTTCCAGTGCAAAATATTTTAATCCCTAATATAAAGTTTAATTAAATCACTTCAATCTCATTTACCATATATCTGATACAAAAATCTGGGTCTTTTTATTTTCTTATTTTTTTAAATTTTATTAAATTTTTTTATACAGCAGGTTCTTATTAGTTATCTATTTTAAACATACTAGTGTATATATGTCAATCCCAATCTCCCAACTCATCCCACCACCACCACTCCCCGCCCCAGCTTTCCCACCCTTGGTGTCCATACATTTGTTCTCTACATCTGTGCCTCTATTTCTGCCTTGCAAATGGGTTCATCTGTACCATTTTTCTATAGTCCACATGTATGCGTTAATATTCAATATTTGTTTTTTCTTTTTCTGACTTACTTCACTCTGTATGATAGTCTCTAGGTCCATCCACATCTCTACAAATGACCCAACTTCATTCCCTTTTATGGCTGAATAATATTCCATTGTATATATATACCACATCTTTTTTTTTAAACATCTTTATTGGAGTATACTTGCTTTACAATTGTGTGTTAGTTTCTGCTTTATAACAAAGAGAATCAGCTATACATATACATATATCCCCATATCACCTCCCTCTTGTGTCTCCCTCCCACCCTCCCTATTCCACCCCTCTAGGAGGTCACAAAGCACCTAGCTGATCTCCCTGCACTATGTGGCTGCTTCCCACTAACTAGCTATTCTACATTTGGTAGTGTATATATGTTCATGTCACTCACTTCATCCCAGCTTACCCTTCTCCCTCCATGTGTCCTCAGGTCCATTCTCTATGTCTGCATCTTTATTCTTGTCCTGCCCCTAGGCTCTTCGGAACCTTTTTTTTTTTTTTAGATTCCATATATATGTGTTAGCATATGGTATTTGTTTTTCTCTTTCTGACTTACTTTACTCTGTATGACACACTCTAGGTCCATCCACCTCACTAAAAATAATTCAATTTTGTTTCTTTCTATGACTGAGTAATATTCCATTGTATATATGTGCCACATCTTCTTTATCCATTTATCTGTCGATGGACACTTAGGTTGCTTCCATGTCCTGGCTATTGTAAATAGAGCTGCAATGAACATTGTGGTACATGACTCTTTGAATTATGGTTTTCTCAGGGTATATGCCCAGTAGTGGGATTGCTGGGTCGTATGGTAGTTCTATCTTTAGTTTTTTAAAGAACCTCCATACTGCTCTCCATAGTGGCTCTATCAATTTACATTCCCACCAACAGTGCAAGAGGGTTCCCTTTTCTCCACACCCTCTCCAGCATTTGTTGTTTGTAGATTTTCTAATGTTGCCCATTCTGACTGTTGTGAGGTAATACCTCATTGTAGTTTTGATTTGCAGTTCTCTAATAATTAGTGATGTTGAGAATCCTTTCTTGTGTTTGTTGGCAATCTGTATATCTTTTTTGGAGAAATGTCTATTTAGGTCTTCCACCCATTTTTTGATTGGGTTGTTGATTTTTTAGTATTGAGCTACATGAGCTATTTATATATTTTGGAGATTAATCCTATGTCTGTTGATTCATTTGCAAATATATTCTCCCATTCTGAGGGTTGTCTTTTCGTCTTGTTTATAGTTTCCTTTGCTGTGCAAAAGCTTTTAAGTTTCATTAGGTCCCATTTGTTTATTTTTGTTTTTATTTCCATTACTTTAGGAGGTGGGGCAAAAAAGATCTTGCTGTGCTTTATGTCAAAGAGTGTTCTGCCTATGTTTTTCTCTAAGAGTTTATAGTGTCCAGTCTTAAATTTAGGTCTTTAATCCATTTTGAGTTTATTTTTGTGTATGGTGTAAGGAGTGTTCTAATTTCATTCTTTTACATGAAGCTGTCCAGTTTTCCCAGCACCGCGTATTCCCAGTATTAAAGAGGCTGTCCTTTCTCTGTGGTATATCCTTGCATCCTTTATCAAAGATAAGGTGACCATAAGTGTGTGGGTTTATCTCTTGGCTTTCTACCCCATTCCATTGATCTATATTTCTGTTTCTGCACCAGTACCATATTGTGTTGATTACTGTAGCTTTGTAGTATAGTCTGAAGTCAGGGAGCCTGATTCCTCCAGCTCTGTTTTTTTCCCTCAAGATTGCTTTGGCTTTTTGGGGTCCTTCGTGTCTCCATACAAATTTAAGATTTTTTGTTCTAGTTCTGTAAAAAATGCCATTGATGGCTTGATAGGGATTGCATTGAATCTGTACATTGCTTTGGGTAGTATAGTCATTTTCACAATATTGATTCTTCCAATTCAAGGACATGGTATATCTCTCCATCTGTTTGTGTCATCTTTGATTTCTTTCATCAGTGTCTTATAGTTTTCTGAGTAAGGTCTTTTACCTCCTTAGGTAGGTTTATTCCTAGGTATTCAGTTCTTTTTGTTGCAATGGTGAATGTGATTGTTTCCTTAATTTCTCTTTCTGTTCTTTTGTTGTTAGTGTATAGGAATGCAAGAGATTTCTGTGCATTAATTTTGTATCCTGCTACTTTACCAAATTCATTGATTAGCTCTAGTAGTTTTCTGGTAGCATCTTTCTGGTAGCATTCTCTATGTATAGTATCATGTCATCTGCAAACAGTGTCAGCTTTACTTCTTCTTTTCCAATTTGTATTCCTTTTATTTCTTTTTCTTCTCTGACTGCTGTGGCTAAAGCTTCCAAAACTATATTGAATAATAGTGGTGACAGTGAACAACCTTGTCTTGTTCCTCATCTTAGTGGAAATGTTTTCAGTTTTTCACTGTTGAGAACGATGTTGGCTGTGGGTTTGTCATATATGGCCTTTATTATGTTAAGGTAAGTTCCCTGTATGCCTACTTTCTTGAGGGTTTTTATCATAAATGGGTATTGAATTTTGTCAAAAGCTTTTTCTGCATCTATTGAGATGATCATATGGTTTTTCATCTTCAATTTGTTAATATGGTGTGTCACGTTGATTGATTTGCATTTATTGAAGAAT
The DNA here is from genome assembly GCF_000442215.2 of Lipotes vexillifer. Taxonomy (NCBI): domain Eukaryota; kingdom Metazoa; phylum Chordata; class Mammalia; order Artiodactyla; family Lipotidae; genus Lipotes; species Lipotes vexillifer. Next base: position 3,032,626 of record NW_006798376.1, on the reverse strand, counting down.
CCTTGCATTCCTGGAATAAATCCCACTTGACCATGGTGTATGATCCTTTTAATGTGCTGTTGGATTCTGTTTGCTAGTATTTTGTTGAGGATTTTTGCATCTATGTTCATCAGTGATATCAGCCTGTAGTTTTCTTCTTTTGTGACATCTCTGTCTGGTTTTGGTATCAGGGTGATGGTGGCCTCGTAGAATGAGTTCAGGAGTGTTCCTCCCTCTGCCATATTTTGGAAGAGTTTGATAGGATAGTTGTTAGCTAAGTTCTAAATGTTTGGTAGAATTCACCTGTGAAGCCATCTGGTCCTGGGCTTTTGTTTGTTGGAAGATTTTTAATCACAGTTTCCATTTTAGTGCTTGTGATTGGTCTGTTTATATTTTCTATTTCTTCCTGGTTCAGTCTCAGAAGGTTGTGCTCTTCTTAGAATTTGTCCATTTCTTCCAGGTTGTCCATTTTATTGGCATAGAGTTGCTTGTAGTAATCTCTCATGATCCTTTGTATTTCTGCAGTGTCAGTTGTTACTTCTCCTTTTTCATTTCTAATTTTATTGATTTGAGTCTTATCCCTTTTATTCTTGATGAGTCTGGCTAATGGTTTATCAATTTTATTTATCCTCTCAAAAAACCACCTTTTAGTTTTATTGATCTTTGCTATTGCTTCCTTCATTTCTTTTCTTTCTTTTTTAAAATAAATTTATTTATTTATTTTTGGCTGTATTGGGCCTTCATTGCTGTGAGCAGGTTTTCTCTAGTTGTGGTGAGCGGGAGCTACTCTTTGTTGTGGTACACGGTCTTCTTATTGTGGTGGATTCTCTTGTTGCGGAGCACAGGCTCTAGGCACATGGGCTTCAGTAGTTGTGGCTCACGGGCTCTAGAGCACAGGCTCAGTAGTTGTGGCGCACAGGCTCAATTGCTCTGTGGCATGTGGGATCTTCCTGGACCAGGGCTCGAACCCATGTCCCCTGCATTGGCAGGCAGATTCTTAACCACTGCACCACCAGGGAAGCCCTCCTTCATTTCTTTTTCATTTATTTCTGATCTGATCTTTATGATTTTTTTCCTTCTGCTCACTTTGGGTTTTTTTTATTCTTCTTTCTCTAATTGCTTTAGATGTAAGGTTATGTTGTTATTTGAGATGTTTCTTGTTTCTTGAGGTAGGATTGTATTGCTATAAACTTCCCTCTCAGAACTGCTTTTGCTGTATCCCATAGGTTTTGGGTCGTCGTGTTTTCATTGTCATTTGCTTCTAGGTATTTTTTAAGTTCCTCTTTGATTTCTTCAGTGATCTCTTGGTTATTTAGTAGTGTATTGTTTATCCTCCACGTGTTTGCATTATTTACAGAATTTTTCCTGTAATTGATATCTAGTCTCATAGTGTTGTGGTTGGAAAGGATACGTGAATGATTTCAATTTTCTTAAATTTACCAAGGCTTGATTTGTGACCCAAGATATGATCTATCCTGGAGAATGTTCCATGAGCACTTGAGAAGAAACTGTATTCTGTTGTTTTTGGATAGAATGTCCTGTAAATATCAATTAAGTCCATCTTGTTTAATGTATCATTTAAAGCTTGTGTTTCCTTACTTATTTTCATTTTGGATGATCTGTCCATTGGTGAAAGTAGGGTGTTAAAGTCCCCTGCTATGATTGTGTTACTGTTGATTTCCCCTTTTATGGCTGTTAGCATTTTCCTTATGTACTGAGGTGCTCCTGTGTTGTGTGCATAAGTAGTTACAATTGTTATATCTTCTTCTTGGATTGACCCCTTGATCATTATGCAGTGTCCTTCTTTGTCTCTTGTAATAGTCTTTATTTTAATGTCTATTTTGTCTGATATGAGAATTGCTACTCCAGCTTTCTTTTGATTTCCATTTGCATGGAATATCTTTTTCCATCCCCTCACTTTCAATCTGTATGTGTCCCTAGGTCTGAAGTGGGTCTCTTGTAGACAGCATGTATATGAGTCTTGTGTTTGTATCCATTCAGCCAGTGTGTGTCTTTTGGTTGGGGCATTTAATCCATTTACATTTAAGGTAGTTATCAATATGTATGTTCCTATTACCATTTTCTTAATAGTTTTGGGTTTGTTGTTGTAGGTCTTTTCCTTCTCTTGTGTTTCCTGCCTAGAGAAGTTCCTTTAGCATTTGTTGTATAGCTGGTTTTGTGGTGCTGAATTCTCTTAGCTTTTGCTTGTCTGTGAAGGTTTTAATTTCTCTGTCGAATCTGAATGAGATCCTTGCTGGGTAGAGTAATCTTGGTTGTAGGCTTTTCCCTTTCATCACTTTAAATACGTCCTGCCACTCCCTTCTGGCTTGCAGAGTTTCTGCTGAAAGATCAGCTGTTAACCTCATGGGGATTCCCTTGTATGTTATTTGTTGCCCTTACTGCTTATAATATTTTTTCTTTGTATTTAATTTTTGATAGTTTGATTAATATGTGTCTCGGTGTGTTTCTCCTTGGATTTATCCTGTATGGGACTCTCTGTGCTTCCTGGACTTGAATGACTATTTCCTTTCCCATATTAGGGAAGTTTTCAATTATAGTCTCTTCAAATATTTTCTCAGTCCCTTCTTTTTTCTCTTCTTCTGGGACCCCTATAATTCGAATGTTGGTGCGTTTAATATTGTCCCAGTGGTCTTTGAGACTGTCCTCAATTCTTTTCATTCTGTTTTCTTTATTCTGCTCTGCAGTAGTTATTCCCACTATTTTATCTTTCAGGTCACTTATCTGTTCTTCTGCCTCAGTTATTCTGCTATTGATTCCTTCTGGAGAATTTTTAATTTCATTTATTGTACTGTTTATCATTGTTTGCTCTTTAGTTCTTCTAGGTCCTTGTTAAACACTTCTTGTATTTTCTCCATTGTATTTCCAAGATTTTGGATCATCTTTACTGTCATTACTCTGAATTCTTTTTCAGGTAGACTGCCTATATCCTCTTCATTTGTTTTGTCTGGTGGGTTTTTACCTTGCTCCTTCATCTGTTGTGTATCTGTCTTCTCATTTTGCTTAACTTACTGTGTTTGGGGTCTCCTTTTCACAGGCTGCAGGTTTGTAATTCCCGTTGTTTTTGATGTTTGTCCCCAGTGTGTAAGGTTGATTCAGTGGTTTGTGTAGGATTCCTGGTAGATGGGACTGGTGCCTGTGTTCTGGTGGATGAGGCTGGATCTTGTCTTTCTGTTTGGCAGGACCACATCGGTGGTGTGTTTTGGGGGTGTCTGTGAAGTTAGTATGATTTTAAGCAACCTCTCTGCTAATGGGTGGGATTGTGTTCCTGTCTTGCTAGTTGTCTGGCATAGGGTGTCCAGCAGTGTAGCTTGCTGGTCGTTGAGTGGAGCTGAGTCTTAGAGTTGAGATGGAGATCTCTGGGAGAGCTTTCACCATTTGATATTACGTGGGGCCAGGAGGTCTCTGGTGGACCAATATCCTGAACTCGGCTTCTCACCTCAGAGGCTCAAGCCTGGCACCTGGCCCGAGCACCAAGACCCTGTCAGCCACATGGCTCAGAAGAAAAGGGAGAACAAAAAGTAAGAAAGAAGGAAAGAAAAGAAAATTATTAAACTAAAAATATATATTATTAAAAATTAAAAAATTAAAAAGTAATAAAAGAAAGAAAGAAGAGAGCAACCAAATGAAGAAACAAATCCACGAATGATAACAAGCACTAAACACTATACAAAAAAAAAAACAAACGAAGAAAGAAAACAGACAGAAACCTAGGACAAATGGTAAAAGCAAAGCTATCCAGACAAAAATCACACAAAGAAGCATACACATACACACTCATAAAAAGAGAAAAAGGAAAAAATATATATATATTAAAAAAAGGAAGACAGCAACCAAATCAATAAACAAATCTAACATTGACAATAAGCTCTAAATACTAAACTAAGATAAACGTAAAACCAGAAACAAATTCGATGCAGAAACAAACCCCAAGTCTACAGTTGCTCTCAAAATCCACCTCAATTTTGGGATGATTCGTTGTCTATTCAGGTATTCCACAGATGCAGGGTACATCAAGTTGATTGCAGAGATTTAATCCGCTGCTCCTGAGGCTGCTGGGAGAAATTTCCCTTTCTCTTCTTTGTTTGCACAGCTCCTGGGGTTCAGCTTTGGATTTGGCCCTGCCTTTGAGTGTAGGTCGCCTAAGGGTGTCTCTTCCCCGCCCAGACAGGATGGGATTAATATTAGCTGATTAGGCGGCTCTGGATTACTCAGGCCGGGAGAAGGCGGGGTATGGAATATGAGACAAGCCTGCCGTGGCAGAGGCCAGAGTGACGTTGCAACAGCCTGAGGTGCATCGTGTGTTCTACCAGGAAAGTTGTCCCTTGATTACCGGACCCTGACAATGGCAGGCTGCTCAGGGTCCCAGGAGCGGAGGTATGGATAGTGACCTGTGCTTGCACACAGGCTTCCTGGTGGCTGCAGCAGCAGCCTTAGCATTTCATGCCTGCCTCTGGTGTCCGCACTGTTAGCTGCAGCTTGTGCTGATCTCTGAAGCTTGTTTAGGCGGTGCTCTGAATCCCCTCTCCTCACACACCCTGAAACAATGGTCTCTTGCCTCTTACGCAGGTCCAGAGTTTTTCCTGGACTCCCTCCCGGCTAGCTGTGGCACACTAGCCCCCTTCAGGCTGTGTTCACGCAGCCAACCCCAGTCCTCTCCCTGGGATTCGACCTCCGAAGCTGGAGCCTCAGCTCCCAGCACCCCCCAACCCTGGCGGGTGAGCAGACAAGCCCCTCAGGCTGGTGAGTGCTGGTCGGCACCGATCCTCTGTGAGGGAATCTCTCCACTTTGCCCTCTGCACCCCTGTGGCTGCGCTGTCCTCCGTGGCTCTGAAGCTTCCCCCCCTGCCACGCCCTGTCTCTGCCAGTGAAGGGGCTTCCTAGTGTGTGGACAGTTTTCCTCCTTCACAGCTCCCTCCCAGTGGGGCAGGTCCCATCCCTATTCTTTTGCCTCTGTTTTTTCTTTTGCCCTACCCAGGTACGTGGGGAGTTTCTTGCCTTTTGGGAAGTCTGAGGTCTTCTGCCAGCATTCAGTAGGTGTTCTGTAGGTGCTGTTCCACATGTAGGTGTATTTTTGATGTATTTGTGGGGAGGAAGATGATCTCCATATCCTACTCCTCTGCCTTCTTGAAGGTCCCCCCTCTATATCTTTTTAAAACCAGCTTTATTAGGATCTTTAGGTTGCAAAAGCCAGTATCCCAACTCAAACCTGCTTTAGAAACAAAACCGTAGATGTCTACCACCTCCACACATTCCTGCATCTGTAACCTCCCTGTGTTTTGAAACTCTAAATGAGCTTTCTTAGAAATATAAGGTCAAATTGACCTAATTCTTCTTTCCAGCTGAGTGTCAGATAGTTAACTTCTCACACTTAGAAGTAGAACAGCTCTAAATAGAATAGACCTGAGGGTCAGCCAGGGCCTCTGGGGACTTCCCAGTTATTTAACCTTCCATTTCTGGAAGTTTCTAGAAGAAAATCCCATTTCTGGCTGAATCTTTCTATCACATCTTTGCAAAACATGTTAAGAGCAACAACCATGTGTCTGGAATGGCTTATTCCTGTCAAGCTTCCAGGTTGTAGGGCATTGTGGTGGTTATATTTTTGTTTACCCAGCCCTCTCTCCCTCCTCCTCTTGGGTCCCTTGAGCGATCACTCTCTCTCTCTCCATGTTGTCCAGGCAAGCCTGTCAATCACAGCATATTCACCAATACCCCACCCTCTCGCCACTTCCTGCAAAGGATTATGACCCAAGCCTGTCAATCAGAGTGTTTCCCGGATGTCAGGAGAGATGCACTCTTCCTCCTAAAGTAGGTAAACTCAGGATGAAAAGTTGGGCTACTGGTGGCCAAAGAAAGTCATTTGCCACAGGAAAAAATAAAACATGAAATATACAGGCAGAGCTAGAGATAATGAGGAAGACAGATCTGGTGACATCATCATTTAGGCCTGTGTAAACAACAGTCCTGAAGCTTATTCTACTTTGGGACTTCCCATGTATATGAACCAATAAATAGCATTTTTTGATTGTTAACTTGAATTGGGTTTCTCTCATTTAAAACCAAACAGCTCGAATTTATGATACTTCTCACTTATAGGGAAGCTCCCACAGGCCTCAGTTATTCAACCAGTCTTCCTCTTATCTCCTGAGATACTACTCTCTACTCTCTTGGGAGAGTGTGTGTGTGTGTTTGTGTGAGAGGGTGGTGCTTAGGATTATGAAATGATTTTAATAACAAAGAACCTGGTTGTTTGTTTCAAAAATTTGTATTTTTAAAAACACACACACAAATTTCATCTCTGTCGGGCCTACTGATCCATGGATTCACCCTGACACTGAACATTCTTTTCCATTCTAATATTCAGTACAGAACCATTTTCAGTGAACTTGGAGCCACAGGTTCTTTGCTTAAAAAAGATTTTATTCCAGGAAAGTTGGGTTAGTTACCCATTGCCAAATCACAAATTAACTCCAAACTTAACAATTTAAGAAAAGAAACATCATCTCACAATTTCTGTGATCAGGAGTCCAGGAGTGCCTCAACAGGGTGATTCTGCCTTGGTCTCTTACAAGGCTGAAATCAGGGTAACAGCCAGGGCTCAATTCCAGGCAAGAATTCTCTTCCAAGCTCATTCCTATGGCTGTTGGCAGTCCTCAGTTCCTCACAACATGGGCCTCTCCAAAGGGTGTCTCACACCATGGCAGCTGGTTTCCCCAATGGGCAATTTAAGAGAAAGCAAAAGAGTGAGCATGGATCCCCAAGACAGAAGCCACAGTCTTTGAATAATCTAATCTCAGGAGTGACATCTATCACTTCTGCCACATCTGTTAGAAATGTGTCACTAAGTCCAGCCCACACTAAGGAAAGGGGAATTAAGCCCTATCTCTTCAAGGAAGGAGTATCAAAGAACTTATGGACATAGTTCTAAAACCACTGCACAGTGTTAGAAGTACTAACTTCCCCAAAGAGAATCTGAGTTCACTCTAAAATACCATGATCCTTTGCCAAAGACTAGACTGAGAAGTCCTAAGATTGGATGGAGGGAAGTGAGGGAATGCAGCAGGAGCAGGGAGGGAAGGTATTCCAGACAGAAACGTCTTGTCATCCACATACTCCTCAACATACCTAAAACTACCTTTCACCATTTTAAATGGTGAAAGGCTGAGAGCTTTAAGCTTTTAAATTGTGAATTAGAGAGCTCCTAGTAATACAATTCAATAAATCAGGATTAAAACACAGCCAGGAGATTATAGTAGGTAGGAAAATGGTACAATTATAAAAATCTGCAAATATGTTGATTGATTTGAGTTGCAAAGCACCATCGCCTGGCCAGTGGTATAAACAAGAAGGTTCAGTGGAGTAGAAGAGCTAGCCTCAGCTCAGCTGCTCACTCCCCTTGTCACCTATGCTCATACCACACCTGGGACTTCAGGAGTGCTGAGTCTTTTCCCATGTCCATTCATGTCCTCCATTCCTTAAGTATCCCACCTGTTGAGCTCTTCTGTAAACTCCTTAAACAGTATATTATTATTTGGTTATAAACCAAATATGGTCTGATTCACAGTTCTGCTTTTTAAATATTTAAAAATCACAATTTTTATTTTCTCATTGTTGAATGACATTTGCAGGCAGTTCCCATCTTTAGATGCTTTGAATTCATCACTTGTCTCACTAGACCAGTGGTTCTCAACTTTGGCTACATATCATTATAGAATCATCTGGAAATTCCTTTCCATTCCAGGATTCAAGACAGGAAATGAAAGAGAACCAGTTTCAACAAACTAAGAGTAACATTTTTTTTCACTAAAAACAGATTTCCTTAGTGGGAAGTCAAGATTGAAAACTAACACTTTAGAATCTTTCTACTTAAAGTGCCCTATGCACCAACAGCATCCTTGTTATGTGGGAGCTTGTTAGAAATGCAGAATCCCACACCCCACCTCTGAATCAGATCTGCATTTTTAACAAGATTCCCAGGTGATTCATATGCCCATTGAAGTTTTTGTTTTATTTTGTTTTAGTTTTTATCCATTAATTTTATTAATTTTATTTTTACTTTTTAAAAATTTTATTTATTTTTGGCTGCATTGGGTCTTCGTTGCTGCACGCAGGCTTTCTCTAGTTGTGGTGAGCGGGAGCTACTCTTCATTGTGGTGCGTGGGCTTCTTATCGCGGTGACATCTCTTGTTGCGGGGCACAAACTCTAGGCGTGTGGGCTTCGGTAGTTGAAGCACACGGGCTCAGTAGTTGTGTCTCGTGAGCTCTAGAGTGCAGGCTCAGTTGTTGTGGAACATGGGCTTAGTTGCTCCGTGGCATGTGGGATCTTCCCGGACCAGGGATCGAACCCATGTCCCCTGCGTTGGCAGGCAGATTCTTATCTACTGTGCTACCGGGGAAGTCCTATCCATTCATTTTATTATGACATATTTCACACAAATAAGCAAGCATATAAAGAACCCCCATATAGCTGACATTTTGTCCTATGCCTTAAGATAAAGACTACAATGAAAAGCAAATTAGAAATAGTCAAGATCCCCTTTATGTTCTTTCTAGAGTTTATTCATCTACTTCCCTTCCCAGAGGTGAGGTTGTTCTGAAACCTCCCATCTATGTTTTTATATCTTCATTGTATCTTTTCCTATTGCTTGGTGCTTACAAACATTATATCTGCATTATTTCTCTATAATTTCTAATTTGTATGCTCATTTAACATTCTGTGTGGAGAATATCCATGCTGACAGATGTAAATCTAATATAATTATTCAACTATAGAATCATATTCTATTATGTGAATATACCATATATTATATAATTTATTCTGTATTTTAAATTAATCATTAATCCAAAAATTCAAATGGTTTTTTTTATATAAGATTTTTTTTAACATTTATTTACCTATTTATTTGGTTGCGCTGGGTCTTAGTTGCAGCAGGTGGCCTCCTTAGTCACAGCTCGTGGGCTCCTTAGTTGTGGCTCACAGCCTCCTTAGTCGTGGTGTGTGAATTCTTAGTTGCAGCATGCATGTGGGATCTAGTTCCCTGACCAGGGATCGAACCTGGGCTCCCTGCATTGGGAGCTTGGAATCTTAACCACTGCACCACCAAGGAAGTCCCAAATGGTTTTTCATTTTTCACAGTTACAGTGTTGAAATAAACATTTTATCCTGGCTTCCTTTTACACTTGTGAAAGTGCCTGTATAGGTCATATATCTACAGTAGATTTTCAACTTTAGCAATTTTATGAAACTCTGCTCCAAAACCATTGTGCAAATAACACAGCCACCAAATTCCAACATTCTGACCAACACTTAGTATTGTCTATATTTTTTCTCATCTGGAATAAGTGACATACAACATATATATTGATTTGCATTTCCATGATTATAGGTTCAATTGATAATAATTTGTTGATTTATTGACCCTTTAGTTTTTGTTTTTCTGCCAAATATTAATCAAATTCTTTGTCCATTTTTAACATATAAGTATTTAAAACTAAAAAAATTCATCTAAGAAGTGATTTGTCTGTATTCCACAAATTCTGATATATTGTGTTTTCATTTTTATTCAGTTAAAAAGAATGTCTAATTTTTTTTTTTTTTTTTTGCGGTATGTGGGCCTCTCACTGCTGTGGCCTCTGCCATTGCGGAGCACAGGCTCCGGACGCACAGGCTCAGCAGCCATGGCTCACGGGCCCAGCTGCTCCGCGGCATGTGGGATCTTCTCAGACCGGGTCGCAAACCCGTGTCCCTTGCATTGGCAGGCGGACTCTCAACCACTGCACCACCAGGGAAGCTCGAGAATGTCTAATGTTTTTAAGACTTCTTTTTCTTAAGGTGCACAACTGGATGTTTGATACACATATACGATATGAAATCATCACCACCATCAAGCTAATAAACATGTCTGAGTCACATAGTTACCATTTTCTTTCTTTTTTTTTGTAGTAAGAACACTTAGGATCTACTCTCTTAGCAAATTTTAAGTATACAATACAGTATTGTTAACTATAGCCACATTGCTGTACATTAGAACTCCAGAACTTATTCATCTTGTATAAATGAAATTTTGTGCCCCTTAACCAACATCTTCCCATGTTCCCCTCCCCACCAGGTCCTGGCAACCATTATTTTACTCTCTGCTTCTATGACTTTGACTATTTTAGGTTGCACATATAAGTGAGATCATGCAATATTTATCTTTCTGTGTCTGGCTTAGTTTCCTTGGCATGATGTCTTTCACCTTTATTCATGTTGCCACAAGTGGCAGGATTTCCTTCTTTTTAAAGGCTGAATGATATTCCATGTATATACATATCACATTTCCTTCATCCATTCATCTGTTGATGAACATTTAGCTGGTTTCCATTTCTTGACTATTGTAAATAATGCTGCAGTGAATATGGAGATGTATATATCTCTTCGAGATAAAAATTTCACTTCCTTTGGATATATACCCAAAAGTGGGATTGCTGGATCATATGGTAGTTCTATTTTTAATTTTTTGAAGAACCTCCTTACTGTTTTCCATAATGGCTATATCCATTTATGTTCCCACAAACAGTGTACAAGTGTTCCCTTTGCTCCATATCCTCAACAACATTTATCTTTAGTCTTTTAGCTAGTAGAAATTCTAACAGGTGTGAGGTGATAATTCATTGTGGTTTTGATTTACATTTCCCTGATGATTAGTGATGTTGAGCACCTTTTCATATACCTGTTGGCTATTTGTATGTTTCCTTTGAAAACAATGTCTCTTCAGGTCTTTTGTCTGTTTTTTAACTGGGTTATTTGACTTTTTCCTATTGCTTTGTATGAGTTCCTTAAAATATTTTGGATATTAACTCTTTATCAGATATATGATTTGCAAATATCTTCTCCCATTGCATAGGTTGCCTTTTTACTCTGTTAACTGTTTCCTTTGCTGTGCAGAAACCTTTTACTTTGATGCAATCCCACTTGTCTATTTTTGCTTTTGTTGCCTTTGCTTTTGGTGTCACAGTCAAAATAATCATTGCCCAGACCAATGTCAAGATGTTTTCCCTACGTTTTCTTCTCAGGATTTTGTGGATTCAGGTTTTACATTTAAGTCTTTAATCCATTTTGAGTTGATTTTTGTATGTGGTGTGAGATAAGGATCCAATTTCACTCCTCTGTATGTGAATATCCCATTTTCCCAACACTATTTATTGAAGAGACTGTCCTTTCCTCATCATGTATTCCTGACACTCTTGCCAAAGATCAATTGACTATAGATATGTGGATTTATTTCTGTGTTCTCTGAACTGTTGCATTGGTCTATATGTCTGTTTTTATACCAGTTCCATACTATTTTGATTACTGTCACCTGAATGAGAGCCAGGACCCAGAGACACAGCAGCAAACCACAGAGCATTTTTACTAACTTAATAAACATTTGTCATTTAATATAATTTTTCTTTTTTAGTTTTTGTGCAAAGTTATGATATGGTAGGTTTTTAAAATGTAACATATGGTATATTTTATTCCCACTGCATAGGGCATAGCCTATAACTTTGTTCAATATCATTGTACATATTGTATTTTCCCCTTAATAAAGTACATTATGAATCTTAGAGCATGATCCCTAATTATGATACTTTGGGGAAATTCTAGCCACTTTTGAGCTTTGTACTTTATGGCATAGTTTATGGCATAGTTTACAAGTACACATCATAGCAAAAGAAAAAAGGAAAACTTTCTACACTTCTCTGAATATTTCATAATTCCTATCACCAGGTGCCTTGGATGTGGACAATACAGGCTCAATCAATATGTGTTTTTACATTTTTTGTTTTTTAACTACTTCTTTCTCTCAAGTTCTTGAGACCTAATGGAATGCTCTGTCATGCTTGCAGGTTTTGGTGCAGAGAAGCAAAGACTTATAAACAGGGATGCTCATGGCAACATAATTTATGATAGCTAAAAATAGAAAGCATTTTAGATTTCAAATGGAGGGTGAATAGTCAAATAAATCACTACATATTCAAGTAGCCAAATATTACACAAGTATCACAAACCATGAATCTAAAGAATAAATAACATCTTAGGGAATTTGCTCATGTAAAATGTTAAGTAAAAAAGTTTTTAGAGATTAAGAAGAAAAAATCAGAGTGTAAAATCACATATACAGTGCAATCTGAATGTCCCGTAACTCCCTGCTACTTTGAGTAGTCTATGGACTAGCATCATAGGCATCAGTTGGAGATTATTAGATAATCAGACTTTAGGCTCCACACCAAACCCACTGAATCAGAATCTTAAAGGGATTATTTGGCACATCAAAGGCTGAGAAATCTCATCCAGGCCTTATTGACTTGGGGAGCAGCATCAAGTCACTTTAACAGTTTGAACCAAAGTTCAATGCCTCTTTAGCACCCAACAACCTAACATAAGACCACAGCTCACTCCAAATACACATCCAGTGTCTCCAAAGGGGCTTCCATAAGTATAGACTCAGGCACTGGGGTGGTGGCTTTACTTCTCCCTCAATATCCCCAAGGGGGAAAATGATCTTTGATAATGGTGATAATTTTAAAATTATGTCAGAGGAAGTAGGGGAAGGATGTATTACAATCTTTCATTGAATATGCCATTTGTATAATCTCTGCCCATTTGTTTTCCTTTCTGCTCCCTCCTATCCTTCACATGCCTCCTCTTTTACCTAAGAAGGGTCAAGGAGGAGACCCAGCATCCCAGAGTTAGGAGAAATGATTGTGCCCTCATGTGCAATGATGGATACCACCACAGAAAGCAACATGCATGCTATCCCATTCCTTCACACTAGGATACAGGCATCACTATCCCTCTTGACCATTGTCCTAATGGCCACTTTGTAATGGGGCCGACCTTGCTAATGTGGCCCACCCTGGTCCACTGCTAGTCAAAACTCCTCTCCGAGCACTGCCCCCATAGTTAGACCAGTTCACCTTGGGCCTAGGCCATGATTCTCACTGTTTTAGATTGCCATGCGGGGCTCTACAAGGTCACTACCCATATCATGGTTCCTATCTAGGTGCCTCTACTCACTTAGTTGCTGGTGTCCTCAGATAATTCAGTGCAGTGCTCTGGGCCACCATTAGAAGTGCCTATGAACTTTTTGTCCTTTGGGCTGGGGTCACCAGCCTTTTCCACACTGCAAACACCACACGTCTGCCAAGAAGGGGAAATGGAAGAGGATATGGGCTTAAGCAGAAATTAGACAAGGGCAAAGGGGTTTGGGACTAGGAAACATTTCTCCTGAGAGTTTCCTAAGAAAAAGACCTTCTTGGTTATATTCAAACATGTAGTATGTAATACAATAGAAAAGCAGAATAATGGGATTTAGGAGACCTAGTGTCTTATCCTAGTTCCCTGTGTGACCTTGGGAAAGTCAATCTCAGATCCTCAATTTCCCTCTTTATAGAATGATGGGTAAAAATATTTGCATAGCCTATCTCCAAGTTCTGGTCAAATTCAATGAGGTAATATTTGGAAAGAGGCTTCAAAATCTATAAGATGTAGTATTAGTACCAATAATATGCAGCATCATGGTAAGAAAAAAGATAATCTATGCCAAAATTGACCTCAAAAAATATCATACCTGTTCACCTGGTAGAACCCATGGGTTGGTATTATATATTACAAGGTCAAGAGTAAACTTGGAGACTGGTCTAGATTAAAAATTAACAGTGCATTAGAAAGTGATACACAGCTACTACCTGGTAGGGGAAATTGAGGGCATCCAGAAAGAATAAAATGTTTATTCCAGGGGAAAAAAAGCATTTTGTTCTAAAAGCATACAATAAAAGAATATCCACGTTTTATTTTCTCAAACATCTATGCAACTGTTCAGATCCTAAATATAGGCGGTTTTTGCTTTTCATAATGTATCTTTCAGTCTACACAGGTTTGGAGCAAAATAAACACCATATATAGAGTATAATGGCTTTGTTGATTTGGTTAAATTAGCTGAAGGCGTTGTTGACTTCATCATTAAAATTCATTTCTCAATGTTTTTTAGCTTTATTGACTCTTTCATCAATTCTTCCTCACTTCTGTCCTCATTCTTTTCCTCCTGTCTCTTTCAATTTCCTATCTAAAATGTCCCACAATAATTATTATAAAAGTTGGAGAAAGATGATGAAGTTTTTTATTGGAAAGAGATGAACCTTCCAAACTAATTCTCAGCTCATCACCACAGCACCTAGAATATGGAATGGAAATTTGTATCTTGAGAGTGCCTCGGTGCTTAAGCATGCAGAACAGATGTTTCATTTCACAAGTTTTCCCAATTTATTATACATGATATCTCTATCTGTGTGAGAGGAACACTGCTTTGGGGAATAGGACTTTTCATTTTCCCCAGCAAGCTGATGCATGGAAATGGGCTGTTGAGTCAGCTTCTATTCACCTCAGGAGAGGAGGTTTCTCAAATGCTGTTTATTTTCTTACAAGGACATCAAGGGGAAACATACTCCATACTGTCACCTCTGCACATGTCATTTCCCTACCCAGAATCCATATAATTGGATGCACCCATCTTGCAAGGCATGGCTTAATTTCACATCTTTTGTGAAATTGATGAACCTGCCTCGGAGTGATAGCTCTTTCTTCAAACAGCTAAACAGTATCTGTTGGTGTTATCGTTTTCATAGTTATCATTAGCAACGTAGGAGGGAAAAGGGTGGTATTGGTTAGGGAAGTGATATTATGCTCACCTCTTCCTGTTGCACTGTAAGCTCCATGATGGCAGAACCATTGTTATTGCTCTTTGCCACCCCTCACTATGGCTAACACAGTGCATTTCACATGGTTAGTGTTTAAAAAAGACTGTTTAGTCAATTATGTGAAATGGCCTTGCTAAATTTGGTAGCCTAACTTTGCTCTTGCATTAAGGCTAGAAGAGAGGGGGGAAGAAGAAATAAGAAAATAAAAACCAATCCTGAAAGCTAGTGGGACAAAGAATTAGAAAAAAAACACAAAAATATAAATCAGGTAATCCTCAGGTCTGAAAGTCTAGTTTCTCTCCTGGTCTAGACACTCACCCACCTCTGCTTCTCTTAATTCTTTCTTCCCTACAATGATGTTCCAAACAACCCTGAATTAGTCTTCTAATTTCACATACTTAAGAATGTCCAAACCACTTATTCTCAGACACTGCCAGTAGGTGGGTCAACTGATTTAACCCTGAATGGAAAGCAACCAGGGAGTATACACTAAGAGTTCTAAAAATATCATACCCATTGTCTCAGTAATTCTACTTCTGGGACTCTATCCTAACTGTGAACAAAGATGTATGGCTTAAAGTTTTCAATATGGCTTTATTTATACAGAGATAGGAACAATCCAACAGTTCTACAGCAGGGGAAGAGGTGAATAAATTATGACACAAGCCTCTTGCTGGAATGTTTATTAAAAAATTATTTTAAATTATGTTTTAAAGACATTTCAACCTATTTCATTTTTAAAATTAAGATACAATGAAATTGACTTTTTGTGTGACCAATTCAATGAATATTCGTATCTATATAGATTTGTATAACCACCACCAAAATCAAGATAAGAAAGAGTTCTATCACCGCAAAAAACTCCCTGCGCTATTCCTTTGTCATCACACCCTTCCCTGCCCCAGTTCCTGACAACCAAGGCTGTTTTCTGTATTTATAGTTTTGTCTTTTCAGGAATGTCATGCAAATGGAATCATCCGGATGCACTTCAGTGTTTTGGGACTGGCTTCTTTCACTCAGCATGACTTTGAGGTTCATCAGTGTTGCTGTGCATATCAATAGTTCTTTTCTTTTTTATTGCTGAGTAGTATTCCAAATGCATTGATGTGGCACAGTTTATTTATTTACCCGTTGAAGGACATTTGGGTTGTTTCCAGTGTTTGGTGATGAATACAGCAACTATACATATTCATGTATAGCTGTGTGGACATAAGTTATTATTTCTCTAGGGTAAATACTTAGGAGTGGGATTACTGGCTCATGTGGTAAGGACTAACTTCATGAGAAACTGTCAATCTGTTTTCCAGAGTGAAAAGCATTTTAATAATCCAGAGAAGTGCTGATGTTATAAATGAGAAAGTAGAAAATGAAATTGTATGCACACTATAAAATATGCATAAGAATAAGACTGGAAAGAAATGTATCAAAGTGATAAAAAGTGATTTTCTTGCTGTGATTGGAGTATATGTAGGCTTTTGTTTTCTTCTTTTCTGTGGAAACTCGATGGCTCCTGACATCACCAGTGAGTAAAAACTTATCAGATTTACAGTAATTACATAAATTCTAGTGCTCAGAGGTCCCACTTCCTCTATTAACTATAAATACCTAGTCTTGTCCAGGGAACTCCCTCCCTAGTTTTTTCTTATAGGAGCAGAGCCATGAAGTCAAGACTGCTTCCTGTATCTCTGAAGCTCCTCTACTGTTATGTCTGAGGGTTCTACTTCCTGCCCCTCTGTTGCCCGTTATGCTGTGCTACCCCCAACTTGAAGGCTGTGCTTCTGGAAGCTTCCTCAGAACCACTGACCTTTGTTGTTCTTTCACCTCTGTTACCAGGAGAGCTCCCGCTGCTTCTCTGGTGGCTCCTAGTGACAGCTTTCCTTCTTTCATTCACAGGCATGGTGAAGTGAGGCAGGGGTGGCAGGGGAACAACCTAACACTGCTCCCTCTGACAACTGTCTTGCTGACACTACAGACGCTAGCCCCTCACTCACAGTGTTTTCTCTCAAGGGTCAATGACTTTCCCTCCATTCCAGCCTCTGGGAGAACCTAACACTATCAGGCATGCCTGTCCATGAGTGAAGCCCACTGGATCACGGGCAAAGTTCCCTCCCACGGAACTCCTTACCACAGTTGAAATCACCAGACATGCTTCAGCACCCACAAGCCACCAAAATCAGAAAGGAGCTGCAGGGCATTCCCTGGCAGCACACCACAGACCTCTAGGGGGCACTGTTGTCTCATACCACATGTTTATCTCCATGCAGTTTAACTCACTCTCAGATCTCACCCAGCCAAATTATCACTGCACCAGTATTTTCCAAATATTTAATGAGGATGCACTACTTTTATAATCAGAAAAAATAATAAATTACTAATAAGCTGAAGAAATCAAGGAGTTATTTAAACACCAAAGCAAAATACTCATAGAGGGCATTTCCTAAATTGTAAAATTAGCTTCCACTTTATAGCCTACTTTCTAGACTATCGCTTTCTCTGTTAACTTTTCTCATGATTCGAAGCCCAAAGTTATGTGTCCTCTAGTTAAGTTGCTAGATTATATGACTCTTGTTTTTAATTTTCCATATTTAAAATAGCATTGACCACCTTTTTTTTTTTTTTTTGCGGTATGCGGGCCTCTCACTGTTGTGGCCTCTCCCTTTGCGGAACACAGGCTCCAGACGCGCAGGCTCAGCGGCCATGGCTCTCGGGCCCAGCCTCTCCAAGGCATGTGGTATCTTCCCAGACGGGGGCACGAACCCGTGTCCTCTGCATTGGCAGGCAGACTCTCAACCACTGCGCCACCAGGGAAGCCCTGACCACCTATTTTTAAAGCTTCTAAAATAATTTTAGTATTATCCTCTAAGCTTTTCAGGGGAAACTGAGAGTAATACTTCTTCCCTTTCTGTTGTACAGAGATAGCAGAGAACTAAAGAGATGGATAGTAGTCTTAGTTCTTACAAGAACATCTATATATAAATGCAAAATATTCTTTAAAAACTTTTTTATTGAAGTGTAGTTGATATACAATATTATATAAGTTACAGGTATACAATATAGTGATTCACAATTTTTAAAGGTTATGCTCCATTTATAATTATTGTAAAATTATAAAATATTGTGTTATACAATATATCCTTGTAGCTTATTTTATGCCTAATAGTTTGTGCCTCTTAATCTCCTACCCCATGTTGCCCTTCCCCCTTCCCTCTCCCCACTGGTAACCACTAATTTGTTCTCTGTATCTGTGGTCTGCTTCTTTTTTGTTATATTAACTAGTTTGTTGTATTTTTTAGATTCCACATATAAGTGGTATCATACAGTATTTATCTTTCTCTCTCACCTAAGTAAAATGCAAAATATTCTAATAAGTGGAAAGATAATGCTACCAATTTATCCATATAAGAGCATGAGTTTTGAGTCTTTTGAGTTGAACAATTCAACTTAGGTGAGTTCACCTACTCCCTTCCAGTGAACCGCACCCCTCTCCCCGCTGCTAGTGGTGAAGGGGACATGCAGATCTATCAACTGTGTGGCCAGGGAGAAATAGGCTGTACAGAGTTATGGGTTGGATATAAATATAACCAACCCATGCCAGATTCAGAAACCAACCCCACCAGAAGAAAACTTTATTCATTCACCAAGTATTTATAGAATGCCCTCTACTTGCCAAGCACCGTTCCAGGTGCTGGGATATAGGGGAAAACTACATAGACAAAATTCCTGCTCTCACATAGTTCACATTCTGGGCATGGGTAGAAGATAGCTACAAAAGAAAAATAAATAAGAAGAGTATTTATTTGAGAATTAAAATAGGATAGAGACTGACTTGTGGGGGCTACTTTATATTGGGGGGTCAGGGAAGGACTCTTTGAGGAGGTGGTATTTTAATTGAGATCTGAGTGATAAGGATCTGGCCTCGAGAGGATTAAGTGGTTTAAGGGAGTGTTTCAGGGAAAGGAAACACCTAATACAAAGGCTGGAACAAATTGAATGGGTTTAAGAAATAAAAGTAGGTAAGAGTGGCTGGAGTAGAATATGGAGGGAAGAAGATGAAGTCAGAAAGGTAGGCGAGAGTCTGGTCAAGTAAGTCTAGTGGGCCAAGGAAAAGAATTTGAATTTTATTTTAGTCCAATGAGAGACGCAGAGGATTTCACACAGAGGAATGAAACAATCTGATACAGGTTTTTAAAAACCACTCTTACTGCCATTAGGAGGGCAAGCTTGGGAGCATGGAGATGATGATGATTATTATTTTAATTGAAGTATAGTTGATTTACAATGTTGTGTTAGTTTCTTGTATATAGCAAAGGGATTCAGTTATACATATATATACATAATCTTTTTTCATATTCTTTTCCATTATGGTTTATTACAGGATATTCAGTATAGCTCCCTGTACTCTACAGTAGGACGTTGTTGTTTATCCATTCTATATATAATAGTTTACATCTGCTAACCCCAAATTCCCACTCCATCCCTCCCCCACCTCCCTCCCCCTTGGCAACCATGAGTCTGTTCTCTATGCCTGTGAGTCTGTTTCTATTTTGTATATATGTTCATTTGTGTCATATTTCAGATTCCAAATATAAGTGATATCACATGGTATTTGTCTTTTTAAAAAATTTTATTTTTTTATTGAAGTATAGTTGATTTACAATGTTGTGTTAGTTTCAGGTGTGCAGCAAAGTGACTCTGTTTTATATATATATATATATGTATATATATTCTTTTTCAGATTCTTTTCCTTTATAGGTTATTACAAAATATTGAGTATAGTTCCCTGTGCTATACAATTGGTCCTTGTTGGTTATCTATTTAATATATAGTAGTGTGTATATGTTAATCCCAACTCCCAATTTTTCCCTCCCCCTCTTTTCCCTTTGGTAACCATAAGTTTGTTTTCTATGTCTGTGAGTCTATTTCTGTTTTGTATATAAGTTCATTTGTATCATTTTTTTTAGATTCCCATATAAGCAATATGTGATATTTGTCTTTCTTTGTCTGACTTATTTCACTTAGTATGATAATCTCTAGGTCCATCCATGTCACTGCAAATGGCATTATTTCATTCTTTTTTATGGCTGAGTAGCATTCCATTGTGTATATATATCACAACTTCTTTATCCATTCATCTGTTGATGGACATTTAGGCTGCTTCCATGTCTTGGCTATTGTAAATAGTGCTGCAATGAACATTGGGGTGCATGTATCTTTTTGAATTAGGGTTTTTTCTAGGTATATGCCCAAGAGTGGAATTGCTGGATCCTATGATAACTCTATTTTTAGTTTTTTAAGGAACCACCATACTGTTCTCCATAGTGGCTCCACCAATTTACATTCCCACCAACAGTGTAGGAGGGTTCCCTTTTCTCCACACCCTCTCCAGCATTTATTGTTTGTAGATTTTTTGATGATGGTCATTCTGACCAGTGTGAGGTGGTACCTCATTACAATTTTGACTTGCATTTCTCTAATAATTAGTGATGTTGAGCATCTTTTATTGTGCCTGTTGGCCATTTGTATGTCTTCTTTGGAGAAATGTCTATTTAGATCTTCTGCCCATTTTTTGATTGGGTTGTTTATTTTTTTTGTTGTTATTGAGTTATATGAGCTTTGTATATTTTGGAAATTAAGGCTTTGTCAGTTGCATCATTTGCAAATATTTTCTCCCAGTCCATAGATTCTCTTTTTGTTTTGTTTATGGTTTCCTTTGCTGTGAAAAAGTTTATAAGTTAGACTAGGTCCCATTGTTTATTTTTGCTTTTATTTCTACTGCCTTGGGAGACTGACCTAAGAAAACATTGCTATGATTTATGTCAGAGAATGTTTTGCCTATGTTCTCTCCTGGGAATTTTATGGTATCATGTCTTATATTAAGTCCTTAAGCAATTTTGAGTTTATTTTTGTGTCTGGTGTGAGGGAGTGTTCTAGCTTCATTGATTTACATGCAGCTGTCCAGCTTTCCCAACACTACTTGCTGAAGAGATTGTCTTTTCTCCATTGTATATTCTTACCTCCTTTGTCAAAGGTTAATTGACCATAGGTGTGTGGGTTTATTTCTGGGCCTTCTCTTCTGTTCCATTGATATATATGTCTGTTTTGGGGGGTCAATACCATGCTGTTTTGATTACTATAGCTTTGTAGTAGTCTTTGAAGTTTGGGATGGTTATGCCTCCAGCTTTGTTCTTTTTCCTCAGGATTGCTTTGGCAGTTCTGGGTCTTTTACGGTTCCATGTAAATTTTAGGATTATTTGTTCTAGTTCTGTGAGAATGTCATAGGTAATTTGATAGGGGTCGCATTAAATCTGTAGATTGCTTTGGGTAGTATAGACATTTTAACAATTCTTCCATTCCAAGAGCATGGGATATCTTTCCATTTCTTTGAATCATCTTCAGTTTCCTTTATCAATGTTTTATAGTTCTCAGCATATAAGTCTTTCACCTCCTTGGTCAAGTTTATTCCTAAGTATTTTATTTTATTTTTTTGATGCAAATTTAAAAGGGACCTTTTTTTTTTTTAACTTTCCTTTTCTGATATTTCATTGTTAGTGTAAAGAAATGCTACAGATTTCTGTATGTTAACCTTGTATCCTGCTACCTTGCTAAATTTGTTTTTCAGTTCTAATAGTTTTTGTGTGGAGTCTTTAGGGTTTTCTATGTATAGTATCATGTCATCTGCATATAATAACAGTTTTACCTCTTCCCTTCCAATTTGGATCCCTTTTGTTTCTTGTCTGATTGCTGTGACTAGGACTTCTAATACTATGTTGAATAGAAGTGGTGAGAGTGGGCATCCTTTTCTTGTTCTAGATTTTAGTGGGAAGACTTTCAGGTTTTCACCATTGAGTGTTATGTTGGCTGTGGGTTTGTCATAAATAGCTTTTATTATGTTGAGAAAAGGAGCATGGGGATTATTTAGGCAGCTCTCACAATAACTGAGGCCAGAAGCAATGAACGTATGGAGTTAGAGTGTATCAGTAAAGGAAGACGACAAAGTCACTACATCTTTCAGAGATGGAGCTGTTGGGATTAGTTGATTTATTAGATATACATGGTGGAGGGGGAAGAGGTGGTGAGTCAAAGACTACTCTAAGCTTTTTAGTTTGAACAGGTAAAAGGGTGGTAGTTCCATTTCCGGAGATGAGAAGACTGAGGAGAGCATGTTCCAGAAGGAAAAATTGGTGTTGAATATGTAGGCCTACTAGCCAAGCCTTTGGGTGGCTTCAGGCCTGTCCCGCTGCAGCTGCTAGTTGGAAGGGTGTGATGAGGCTGGCAAGCATTCTTCTGAGTAAGCTGATCTGATTTAAGTTTTAATCTGAAAGGGTAAATCCATGGCTGGGTTTAAGATCTGAAGTCAGCAACCTGTCACACCAACAAAGAAATGTTTCTTAAGGTGATCAATAGATAAGCCTCTAGAAAGAGTAGCTCCTCAAAGTGACCTAATTCCAACTAGGTAGCTATTATTCATTTGACTCCCACCTCTTGGCAGAGCTCTCTGATTTTTTTTTTTTTTTTTTTCCTTGCGTTATGCGGGCCTCTCACTGTTGTGGCCTCTCCCATTTGCGGAGCACAGGCTCCGGACGCGC
>NW_006798376.1:2988275-3010181 GCF_000442215.2 Lipotes vexillifer | reverse complement strand
AATCCACCTGCCAATGCAGGGGACACAGGTTCGAGCCCTGGTCCAGGAAGATCCCACATGCTGCAGAGCAACTAAGCCCACGTGCCAGAACTACTGAAGCCCACATACCTAGAGCCTGTGCTCCGCAACAAGACAAGCTACTGCAGTGAGAAGCCCACACACCACGACGAAGAGTAACCCCCACTCGCCGCAACTAGAGAAAGCCCATGTGCAGCAACAAAGATCCAACGCAGCCAAAAATAAATAAATTTATATATATAAAAAAGAAAGTACATATATAACGTGAATTCTAAATATTTATTTTAATGTTTCAACATCCCTGTAATTTAAATAAATTAAGCTTTAGGTTTCCATAGAGAGAGCACACATGTTTAAAAATAAGAAGTCTGAGATGAAGGTTAAAAAATGGTAAAGCTGTAAATAGCTCTGAAAAGCATAATATCTTCAGTCCTCCAAATCTTAAAATATAAGTAAATGCTTTAGCTTTTGACTCCAAAGCTGGAGAATTTTGTATGCTTTGAAGAATTTTGAAGTGGTATGTTTAATCATAGAGATCTTGAATAGTCATAGTCCTTAATCATACTTGCCTCCTCTTCATTATTGTGAGTGTTTGTTAATCATTCCTTTTAGTGGAAAGGCTGCCACAGCTTCGGTTTCCTTTTGGGGAATTAGACCTTCCCACTTCAGCAAGCTCTTTCTACATTAGGGTCTGCAGGTAGAGTCAGATTCTCTCGAAAGTTGAGGGGTCCCCAGTTATGCCTCTGAAGGGGTGGAAGGTTTGGGAGCATGAGGGCTGGACCCAGCAGCCAGACTCTTACAACATATTTGAAATTATCTGAAGCAAATACTCAGGGAGGATCTATCTAGGCATCACCTTCATCTCCTACTTATTTCCCCAGGGTTGCCCACAAGTTCCTCTACCCATCACAGGGAGAAAGAACTTTGGAGAATTCCTGAATGTCAAATTTAGGAGTATATTCTTTGTACCTACATTTCATTTGAGCAGTGTGGGCTTGGGCCCAGGAAACCCCTCTTATAGAATATGCATATTTATAGGACATAACTGAGAAACTCTGATCCAGGACTACCCAAAATTACAATGGCCTCTTGGGCTCTACACTAACTTGTTCCCCATTAATCTCCCTTTATTTCCTTTATTTCCTACCAGTCTCTCCCTGGTTCACTCTGCTCTAACCACTCTCACATCCCTGTTTTCCTTCAAATATAGACACACTTACCTTGGGGCCTTCACATTTGCTGGTCCTCTGCCTAGAATACTCTCTCCTTGTATCCATACAGCTTGCTCCCTTACCGCCTTTAAGTCTTGGTTCCAACATCACTTTTTAAACAAGGCCCACTCATAATAACCCCCATTCAATACTGCAAACTTCCCCTCTACCACCCACACTTGCCATTCCCATTATCCAGTTCTTTTTTTTTAAAAGCATTTATCACCTTATAATATGTTATATCGTGTACCTATGTATTATAATTATTATTTATTGCCTCTATCCTCCCAGTAGAATGCAGTTCCACAAAAGGTAGAATGTTTATATTTTTGTTTGTTAACTACTTATTCCTCTGGGCTTACAAAAGTGTCTGGCACATAATAGGCTTGAAGTAATTATTGCAGATTAAATGACTGAACATAGCATATCTCAGAAAACTAAGACTTGATATGGTCCCTACTCTCAATACCAGTACACCTACCCAGGGCCAGTTCTTTCCTAGCACTGCTGACCTGTTGCCAGTCAGTCCTTAATGTGACAGTGCCTGGCCTTGGCCCCAATACCTGCTTGGTCCATAGGCTGTAAATGAGTCAAACTTGAGTCCACTTGCCAAATGCACAGCAAAGCCAATCTACTGACACCAGGTTGTGATGAAGGAAAGTACAGCAGGGTGCCAAGCAAGGAGAACAGGTAGCTAATGCTTAAGAGACCCAAACTCCCTGATGGCTTTCAGGGAAGGGTTTTGAAAGACAGCATGAGGGAGAGGGTCTCTGGCTATGTGATCAGCTCATGCACAATTCTCTGATTGGTTGATGGTGAGGTAAGAGGGTAATATTTCAGGAATCTCAGTCATCAACCTTCTGGTTCCAACCAGTCTGGGGTCTACCCACTTGTGGTCAGCAGATTTCAGTTGGTGGGAGTCAGGTCTCTGTAAAAACAACTTCAGAATGTGGCATCAGACATTATTATCCACATCCTTCAAGGAGGAACTAAGGTCCTGTGACTCTGCTATATGGCTATTTTATTGTTTAAATTGTTATCAATTCTCCTGCCTGACTGCTGTTCTTTGTCTCTGCATGTTCTCACTCCTCTAATCATTAACCCTTAAGCCAGACTTTTTGAAACTCAGGGAAGGTTCAGAAGACTGAATTTTTTCTTTAAGCAAGAGGTGGGAAACACAAAGAGATCTGTTACCAAGAAAGCCTGTCTGGGGATTGCTCAGTTTCAATGCCACCACTGCTGCCCATGACCTAGCCCAGCCACACGATGTCAGCAGCTTGTCTGGATCTGAAACTCTTCAAGTCTCAAAGTCCTTTCTCAGTCTATGCCTGCTGCCTGTGTTCTCGCTCCTGTCCACATCACTGCAGATATCCTCCTCTCTTTCAGTCAGCAACACCCCCCAGGGAAGACTGGCTGTAGGGAAGGGTGCCAGTTTCCCTAGTTGACCCTTCTATGCTCCTCTGCAAGAGGAGCTTTTAATCCTGTGAAGATTTTTCTGCCAACCATTAGAGGGAAAAAGACCTCGGGTAATATAAACAACCAACAAGGAATTTAAAAGGTTTTGAAACATAGAATTTTCAAAGTTGTGTTTTCTCATCTGTATTTCTTGACTTTTTTGAGACGTTTACATAGAATCATCTCTTTTCCTATGTACCTACTTTTGGGTAAAAATTATTTTCAGAATTTCTCAATTATATAAAATAGTAATGGAAAACATTTATTGAGCAATTACTATGTGCTTGGCACCATAATGCATCTCTGTACAAATTATCTCATTTAATCCTCACAACATCTCAGTGAGATTGATGCTGTCAATCTTCCTGTTTTGGAGAGGAGAAAACTGGGGCCAAGAAAAGTTAAATATACTCCCACAGTTACACAGCTAGTAAGCTGAAGTTTCTAAATTTAAACTACAATTTATCTAATTTGAGAGTTCAAATTTTCAACCACTATAAAATATCTCTAATACATGCAGGAGGCTAAAAGGTGCTATTTTCTGAAACTTCTTTTATTTTCAGTAGCTGGTGCCATATATTAGTCCATTGAACAAATGTTTTATTGAGTATCATCAATGTGACAGGTAATAGTGTAACCACTGGGGGAACAGGTGAGTGAACAAACATGGCCCTTGCACTCATAGGGCATTTGTTTCTTCTTAGAATCAAATTCCTGCAATAAGTATCAATAGACGTTAAAAGGTGTATAACCTGGGGACCTCCCTGGTGGTCCAGTGGTTAGGGATCTGCCTTCCAGTGCAGGGCATGCGGGTTTGATCCCTGGTCGGGGAACTAAGATCCCACATGCCACCGGGCAACTAAGCCCACATGCTGCAATTACAGAGCCCATGCACTCTGGAGCCCACTCACCACAACTAGCAAGAAGCCTGGGCACAGCAATGAAAGATCCCACATGCCGCAACTAAGACCCAACGCAGCCAAAAATTAAAAATAAATAAATAAATATTTTAAAAAATATTTTAAAAAAGAAAAAAAAGATGTACAACCTGTAACTAAGAATCCCATTTCTTTTTTTTTCAATTTATTTATTTTAATTTATTTATTTTTGACTGCGTTGGGTCTTTGTCGCTGCGTGCAAGCTTTCTGTAGTTGCAGCGAGTGGGGGCTACTCTTCATTGTGGTGCATGGGATTCTCATTGAGGTGGCTTCTCTTGTTGCGGAGCACGGGTTCTAGGCATGTGGGCTTCAGTAGTTGTGGCGTGTGGGCTCACTAGTTGTGGTGCATGGGCTTAGTTGCTCCACGGCATGTGGGATCTTTCCAGATGAGGGCTCGAACCCGTGTCCCCTGCATTGGCAGGTGGATTCTTAACCACTGAGCCACTAGGGAAGCCCAAGAATCCCATTTCTAAAAATGAAAATAATCTGAAATAGATACAAATAATTATATGTAGAGATATTTATCAGAGCACTATTTGTAATAGTTACAAATGGAAACAACAGATACGTCCAGTTGTGGGGGAATCATTAGGTAAATTGTGGTACATCTGCACATTAGAATATAATAGTCACTCATAATAATGTTTTCAAAAAGTTTCTTTTTTATGAACAAACAAATTATCATGTTAAATGAGAAAAGCAAACTACAAAACAATCTGTTTAGTATGCTTTTAAGGACGTAAAATAATATGTATATGACATTGTTTAGGGCAAACCACATGAAATTAACATTTTTGTAGGTCAAAAGGATCATATAGCAGTAATTTCATGATGGAAAAAACATCTGAAATCAAATAAGCCAAAATATCAATGGTGATTATTCTTTGGTGGTAGGATCATCAGCAATTTCATTCTCTTCCTTATACTTTTCAGCATTTTCCTATTTTCAACAATGTACATATATTACTTTTCTAATAAAAACATTATTGTATAATAAAAAGAGAACAAGTGGTCCTCTTTTGGCCACTTTACTAAATCATAATGCTAAATGCACTCTGATTGAGTACCTATAATCCATCACGTCAGTAACTGTAGCAAATGTAACAATGAATGAATTGTACAAATGTAACAATTCCATTTTATATATACTGCAGTAGAGATTCAGCCTAGAACAATACTTCATAGCAGTCTGAGGCAGGGAACTTGTTCAGATAAAATAAATGCCATACTGTCCACACTTCAGAGTATTGGGAAACGACTGTTTTATACTGACTGCCTTAGAGATAGGTTTCTAGGACCTGACTCATAACATTTCCAAGAAAGCCACCTGAATTTCTTGTTGATGATCTTAAGTACTTCCAGAGAATTTTGAAAAAAAAAAAAATCTATATATAGATATGTATATACATTTCTATATATATGGACCAAAGAAAAGTATGTTATAAAGTTCTAGTTCTTGAGGATAATGGGGAGAAATTTTATATGCTAGAAAGAGGGTGTCTTTTTTTTTTTTAATGGATGATCTGAAATAACTTATCAATCCTTCATCAGTTAGTGTTGATGAGCAGTCACATCTGTTATTATAGCCAGGAACAATGGAAAATTAAATATTTAAATAAAATAGGTCATCCTTTCCAAAATTTAATATAGCTGCTCTTTCTACACTTACAATTTTAACTGTAAATTATACATTACATATACATTTTAGTGAGTGCTTACTGTGTACCAGACACTGTTGAGACAAGGTATAGATTATTGAACAAGACTGACAGGTCTCTTACAGCCTAGTGGCAGAGACAGAAAAACATGCAAATAAATGCAAAATTATCTATTGTGAGAAGTGAGATGAAAGCAAAGAACAGGAAGAATTAGACTGGGAAGAACTTGGAATCTAAATTAACACAGGATAGTCTCTCTGATGAAGGGACATTTAAACAGGAGGATGGGGGGAAGGAGAGCTTCCCGGGGTTAAAAAAGATATGAAGGCCATTACCTGAAAAAGAGCTAGAGGTACTGAGAGATGATGAGTCTGCCTAGGATTTTCTTGAGCAAGGCAGAGAGCGTCATCAGATGGTGTTGGTAAGGTAGACCTGGGCCATGTGACTCAGGAGTGTGTAGGTCACGTTAAGGATTTATCCAAAGTAGAATAGAAATCTGCTAAAATATTTTCAACAGAGAATGGTATGATTAATATTTTATTAATATTATTATTAATTAATATTTTGCAAACATCATTCCACTGAAATGTGCTATGGGCTTCTATTGGTTCTATTTTACTGGGTAAAATTCTTGATGTCTGGGGTTTGCTTTAAAATACTGCAGATATAAAGAAAAGAAAAAAAGATGACGGTGTGGGGTGGGTGATTAGAGGAAGTAAAATTGTCAAAATGTTGAAAATTGTTGAATCTGGGTGATAGGTTCATGGGAGTTTATTATACATTTCTCTGTATTTTGGGGTATGTTTGAAATTTTTCATGGTAAAAAGTTATTTCAAAAAAAGATAATGAGGGCTTCCCTGGTGGCGCAGTGCTTGAGAGTCCGCCTGCCGATGCAGGAGACGCGGGTTCGTGCCCCGTTTCGGGAAGATCCCACATGCCGCGGAGCGGCTGGGCCCGTGAGCCATGGCCACTGAGCCTGCGCGTCCGGAGCCTGTGCTCCGCAAATGGGAGAGGCCACAACAGTGAGAGGCCCGCATAACGCAAGGAAAAAAAAAAAAAAGATAATGAGGGTGCTTTGGCTCTGAAATCATAATCTCAGTTCTGCCACTGTGTAATTTTTGGAAAGCTTCTTTTTCTTCTATAATCCTTAGTTTCCATATGTGTGGAATAGTTATAATGATAGAATCTACTTCCTAGGCTTGTTAAAAGATTATTGCAATAATGGCAGAGTCTGGTTCAGAGTCAACACTTGGGAAATGTTAACTATGACTTTAGTATTTACTCCAGAAATATTGTTATATTGTTTTAAAAAAATTCATCCTGGTGTATGCGTGGAGAATGAATAGGAAAGAAGAATGGTGATTTGAAAAGGTCAGTTAAGGATTATGCTGGAGTTCATCTGAGTGGCAATAGAGCAATGGAGGAGTGAAGTTTGATGAAAATCAGGGAATCACTGGCGTACGGATAGTGCTTAAAACCTTGTAAAAGAGCAGGACTGCCTGAGAGAGAGTTCTCAGGGATAACCCCTCTCCCTTTTTCTTCTTTTGCCACGGACCTCTCTGGCAGTCTTGTGAAGCCTATGGACTCCTCAGAATCCCATCCATCTGTAGGGGAGGCCAAATTTTACCTCAGCTGTCTTAGGGTTTTCTGCTGGGCCTGAGAATTAAACTGACATAAGACAGATTAACAGGAAGAAAGCATATAAATTTATTTAACATAAATTTTATGTGACACTGGAGGCCTCATAAGGAAATGAAGACCCAAAGAAGCAGTTAGGGTTGAACACTTATATACTGAGCTGGACAGAGTAGTGAATTGTGAAAATGTGACAAGGCTGAGGGGCCTTGTAGTTAATAGTGGAGGGTAGTTAATAGTGGAAAAGGGGCTAGGAAGATGAGGGTTAGTTGATAAGGTTTGTTTGTACAGATTTCTCTTGAGCTCGACACCCCCTTCCCTGGTGACAGAAAAAAAAGTTTACTTTTTTCCTGTTATAGGGAAGACATCTTCTATATGGGGGTTTTATTCCCTACTTTCAGGAAGAAAAAGGGGGAAGTCAGAGACCCCTTTTTGCACCTCCTGTTTTCCAGGTGTCTTTAGCTCAAAATAATCTTTATACCAAAGTGGCATATTTTTGGGTGGCATACTCTACCATCCTTCACATACACAAAATGAAATTTAAGGGATGACAAAGAAAACCAATTATATTAGAATATAATTACCAAACTACTAAAAACAAATTTTAACATAGTAAAATATATTTTTATTAATGTATTAAGTAACACAATCCAGTAGCCTAATAACTACTATAATGTTGAAATGGTGATGAGCATATATAATATTTCAAGATATCTACAACAGCTGTGATGTGATATGAAAATATTGTTGTTTTCCTCAGTGACTGCCACAGATCAGTTTCCCTAGAAAGCAGAATCTAAGCTGGAGATTGGCATTCAGGGGGTTTACTAGAGAGTGCACCTGGGGAGGGCAAGGGAAGGGAAAGGAAGTTCAGAGCTGTCCTGAAACAGAGGTGAGGGCCAGGCCTGTATATCCCAGCACTGGTCAACCGATGGATGGAAGCAGCCCCAGCAAGGTGATGACCCAGGGTGAGACAGCTCTGCAGCTGAAGCCATCCCTGAAGGGTCTGACAGCTGGGGACACTTTGCCAACAGCTTTCCAGCAGCTGGGGGATAAGTCCTCATTCCTGAAAGAGAATCTGAGTGGCACATCCTAACGTCCATCACAGTGGTGGAGCTACAGCTACTGCAATTTCTACTGCGCTTTGTTGCCTATATTCATATTTGAAGAAAATGGATTTCAGTTAGAGGTTAGTGAAAATGAACACGTAATTTTTTAAATGCCATCCAAACACGTGGACCCAGGTTAAGAACAGTTTTGAATGAGAAAAAGGCTCCATATTCAGAGATGCTGTTCAGGCTCTTTTGCTTGCTGGAACAAAGTAAGGCTATCTTCTGCTGTAGGCAAAAATGAGCCTGTTTTCTTCAGTGAGAATGATGCCCATTCACTAAGAAAGTCAGGCATGAGAGAGTCTGCAGCCCCAGAGGGAGAGACACAGAAACTGAGATGCATCTGCCTGAGTTTGCTTTAGAGTTCCAGATTTTAATCCCCCATGAGATGGAAATACACCTCCAATTCTTGGTGTCCAAGAAACACCCCTGCATTTTTTAAGGGCTTATTTTTTTAGATGAGTTTTAGGTTCACAGCAAAATTGAGAGGAAAGTACAGAGATTTTCCATATACTCCCTGTCCTCACACATGCATAGCCTCTCCCATTTTCAACATCACTCACCAGAGTGGTCCATTTTGTTACAATTGATGAACCTACATTGACAAATCATAATCACCTAAAGCCCACAGTTTACATTATGGTTCACTCTTGGTGTTGTACATTCTATGGATTTGGACATATGTACAGCAACATGTAGCCATCATTATGGTATCATACAAAGTATTTTCATTGCCTAAAAACCCTTTGTTCTACACCTATTCATCTCTCGCCCACAGCCCCTGATCTTTTTACTGTCTGCATAGTTTTGCCTTTTCCACAGTGTCATATAGTTGGAATCATACAGTATGTAGCCTTTTCAGATTGCCTGCTTTCACTTAGTAGTATGCATTTAAGCTTCCTCTATATCTTTTTATTTCTTTTTAGCACCCCTGTATCTTTATAATGCAATTTTTTTCTCACATAAGCTAATTTAAGTAGGTGTCTGCTGCTTCCAAGCTAAAGTACCTTGTTGGAGACAAAGAGATACTTTTTTTTTCCTGGCCAAGCTGTGCGACTTGTGGGATCTTAGTTCCCCGACCAGGGATTGAACCTGTGCCTTGTCAGTGAAAGTGCTGAGTCCTAACCACTGGACCAGCAGGGAATTCCCCACAAAGAGACACTTTTAACTCCCCCTTTCCCAAATTCTTGAAACCTGCAGGAGTTTAGGATGAGGAGCATCTGGCAACAAATATGGGATTGGGAATGGCTGAAGCATTGGTGCCAAGGTGTGTCAAATAAGGCTTTGAAATCTCCATGAAAACATTGACTTTCTCATTGGAAGCCCTAGCTATATTCTATAACCCACCTACAAAAATGACTTTTTTTAAATATTCTGTGATAGACTTCAACATTTTGATGACTGCCATGCTTTAAATGGGAATAAAGATAGCTATTATATTTTTTAATTTGACTGACCAAGGCAGACAGTAATGAAATGGTATTCATCAGAATAGCAATCTTTATTTTTTTTTATTATTATTATTTTTTGCGGTACGCGGGCCTCTCACTGTTGTGGCCTCTCCCCTTTCGGAGCACAGGCTCTGGACGTGCAGGCTCAGTGGCCATGGCTCACGGGCCCAGCTGCTCCGCGGCATGTGGGATCTTCCCGGACCAAGGCACGAACCCGTGTCCCCTGCATCGGCAGGCGGACTCTCAACCACTGCGCCACGAGGGAAGCCCAGCAATCTTTATTTTTAAAATCCAAAGGCAGTCAATGATGTGATCTATGTACTTTGCTATTATGATGACATATAGCATATAAAATATTAAGTATGTCTAATATTTAATTCATTTCAATCATATCAGTCTGTCATTACATAATAAATGAACAAGAAAGTCTACCAGCAGCTCCCCACAAGCATTTCCTATTGAACTCTTAGCTTTTTTATGTAGTCTCGAAACCTGAAAATTGCCTCTAAGTTAGCATAGCTATTCACACATTATATCCACCAACAACAAAGAAATGCCACTGTAACAGTCGCTGAATAGTTTTTTTATGCAAAACTGATGTTAGTAACAGATTTTTAAGCATGTAATTTGTCTCAACACGTGTCATTTTATTTGTAAAAACACCTAGGACTAAAAAATGAAGTTTCAAAAAGTTATTTATTTTGTCTCTGTGCAGGGTAGTGTCAACTACAGATTGGCACTTGCCATTGGCACTTGCCATCTACCTCTACAAGGATTAAATTATGTGCTGCTGTAGCTGCTGACTTTCAACACCCCCCTGAAAGGAGTTCAGGGTGGAGAGCAGAAATGAGGCACTGTGCTCTGGGAAGGACTGGCAGAACAGGTCTTCAGATAGTTACATATTTTCAGGAGCTGATTTTATGAGCCCAATTCTTATCTCCTCATATCTAGAAAAGCACTAAAATCCTTCATGGTATGACTGCTCCTCATGACTAGCAGAAACTTTCTGCAAAAATATGTGCTTGATTGTTTGTACTCCCCCTTCACCAAAATCACATATATACTAAGCTTCCTCCCTACCTCTTTGGAGCAGTTTCTCAGAGCTGTCTGAGATGCTGTCTTCCAGGCTATAGTCCTCATTTTGCCCCATATAAAACTTAACTCACAACTCTCACGTTGTGCATTTTTTTAAAGTCGGCAGTAGAATAGATGTAAAATAATCAACCAACAGAGTTGTGTGATGGTCTGTTAGATTCAGAATCATACCATTGTTATAAAGGGAAAATAAAAGCTATTTCCCTTGTACCCCACCCCCATCTTAGGAAGAAGTAAAGCATCCCACCCCTAGTAAGAAGAGAAAAACAAATATACCAAATGGACATAGAGTTGTCCATCGATATCCATGGGGGATTACTTCCAGGACCCCTTGAAGATACTAAAGTCCATGGATGCTCAAGTCCCTTATACAAAATGGTATAGTATTTGCATAGAACCTAGCATATCATCCTGTATTCTTTAAATCATGTCTGGATTACTTATAATACTGAATACTATGTAAAAACTATACAAATAGTTATAAATACAATATAAACACTATATAAATAGTTGTCAGCAGGTGGCAAATTCAAGTTTTGCTTTTTGGAAGTTTCTGGATTTTTTTTTCAAGTATATTCCTTCTTCATTTGGTTGAATCTGCAGATTTGGCACCTACAGATATCGAGGACTGACTGTACTTGGATTTGGTTTTATTATTTGATTTGATGATGCAGCATCTTATTAATGGGAGCAAATTCCTAAAAAAAAATTACTCTGCCAGCCCAGTTCAGCTCAGTTCTCCCCCTGCCAGTTTTATACAGTTGAGTTGCCTTACTGCTGGATCTGAGGGGAGTATCTTCTGTGGGCTACCATTAGCCTGCCCCAGCAGATGGATATCTAATTCCTTTCAAACATTTCAATCTCAGCCTCTGTCCTAGGTACAGAAGACCCAATAAGTTAAATGTTATGTTCCTTAAGGGACTCACAGTCAAGTATGAAAAAAGATTATTAGGGAAACAAAGGGTTGAATCTTCTAGTGGTTGTGACAGCAGAAAGATGTGGTGCAACCAACCTCTGGCCAAAGTGAGCAGGGCAACCAACTTTGGTCAGCGGAATAAGGAAGCTGTTGTGCAGAACCCAAAGGGCTTGTAATTGGTGAAAAAGGAAGCAGGAAGTAGGGCAAAGATGGGTTGTCTAACTTCCCTTGATTCTACTCTCCCCTATGAAGAGAACAACAACCACTCACTCCTTGGGGCCGATCAAAATGTGTTTGCTCTTGAGATAGCTTTCCTCAGTGTGGCTGGGGGAGCCAGGAGACCAGACATGCTGGGGCCACTTAATTCTTGCCTCTGCCAGAGCTTTAGCCAGACATCTGGGATTACACCAAACTCTTTCCTTTTGTGCTGATGAAAACAAATTGGTTGTAACACTCTTGAAATTTTACATTGATTAGATACTATATTTATTGTTTACTGATTTCTTCATCTGTGAAATGGGGATGATGACAGTATCTGCTTCAGAGTTGTTTTAAGGTCAAAGATTTTAAGGTTAAAGATTTTGTATATGTACATATTTGAGTATATATATATATATATAGAGAGAGAGAGAGAGAGAGAGAATATATATGTATATATATTATATATACACTCCTTATATATATATTATATATTCTTTACAACAATGCCTGCACATAGTGAACACTATCATGTGTTAACTATGTTTATTATATTTGAAATATACTTAATTTTAGCTTTTAGCAATTCAAATTATTGTGTGCTAGAATGTTCAATTAGTCTACGTCCATAGTGAGCTCCATGTGAACATTTGCATTAACGAAGAAAATGGGAAACTACATTTCTGGACCACATGCCTTACAGTACACAGAGTGGATTTTATCATTTTACCCAGGCACTAATCATACTTATGTCAAAATTCTTTACACTTTGCTAACTTGAATGTATCACTCCCTGAAGCATCTTCTACCATAGTTTTTTTCAAACTGCTTGTTTATGAGATCAATGTAGAAGGTCTAAATCAGCATTAAAAAAAAGAAATAGGAAAGAGAAGTCAGATTGCATCACGCATAGCAATCTAAGTTGTTTTGTGTGATTTCAGTTTTGTTGTGTGTGTCACTATATCCAAGGTCACAAACCCTCTAATGTTTTCTCTCACAGATAGCCAAAGTCCTGCTTTATCTACAAGTAGTTTTTATGCCAGTGCTTTTCAAACATTTTCTACAGAAGTCATTTATAAAAATTTAAATTCTGATTCAGGGGCAGGGCCCAAGAATCTGCCTTTCTAACAAGCTCATAGGTGATACCAAATCTGCTGGTCCATGGATTACACTTCCGAGCCCAGCTGCATGCTAGAATCACTTCAGTGCTCACCATGCTTCCTGATCTATACGTACTCCCCACCCAGTGGCCTCTCGGACCTCATCTACACCTGCTTGTCATACACACATCCCACTCGAGCTGCTCCAGTCCCCTTGCTTTTCTCAAACACAGGTGTGGTCCTCCTCCCTGGCTTTGCCCTGTTGTTCTGTCTGCTTGGTACACTCCTCCTTTGGTCACCTGAATGGCTCACTGCCTTACCTCCTGCAGGTCTCTGCTTCAATGTCATCTTCTCAGTGTGGCCTTCCCTGTTTGACACTGACCTGCTTCTACCTCAGCATTCCCTCTTTCCTGTTTGATTTTTCTCTGCTAGTCTTAGCTCGATCAACATACTTTTATTCTTTTTAAAAACTTATTTATTGCTTTTTCCTTCATCAGGCTGAAAGCTCCATGAGAATAGAGATTTTGGTCTGTTTTTATACTCTGATCTCTCCCCAGCACCTAGCACACAATACCTGGCACATGATACATATATTTTTTTAAAGAGTTAAATTGTTTATTAATTTTTAACTTTTCCTCTTTTTTTGTAGGCTAAGCCCCCAAAGGGCAAGCATCTGGATTGTTTTCTCACCCTTATATGTAAGGAGAACTTGCTTGCAGCCATGTGTGATGGCCAATGCTGGGCTTTCTGATTACTTTATTACATTTTTTGTTGATTCTTTCTGGTAACCTTATTTCTGGGCCCTTCCTCTTCTGCCTGTGTACTATTCAGCCTACTCAGGGAGGTATGAGTCCCTTTAAGGTGCTCGTGTGTAACAAGACAGCTCTAGACACGAGATAATTAGTTAATGAATAATCCAGACTAGAACTACATATAATACTGGAAAGAGACTTTAACTCAGGATTTTACAAGATAACTGTTTTAGTCTGTTCAGACTTCTATAGCAAAAATACCATTGGACTTCCCTGGTGGTCCAGTGGTTAAGACTCTGTGCTTCCACTGCAGGGGGCGTGGGTTTTTTTTTGTTTGTTTGTTTGTTTTATATTCGTAGAAGCTTTATTCAGGATGGCCCAAAAGTAGGAACAACACAAATGTCCATCAACAGATTAATGGGTAAACAAATTGAGATATATCCAAAGAATGTAATACTACTCAGCAAAAAAAAAAAAAAAAAAGACACATTTATGATACCTGCAACAACATAGATGAATCTCAAAAACATGCCAGTGAAAAAAGCCAGACATAGGGCTTCCCTGGTGGCGCAGTGGTTGAGAGTCTGCCTGCCGATGCAGGGGACACGAGTTCGTGCCCTGATCCGGGAGGATCCCACATGCTGCTGGCTGGGCCCGAGAGCCATGGCCTCTGAGCCTGCACATCCGGAGCCCGTGCTCCGCAACGGGAGAGGGCACAACAGTGAGAGGCCCGCATACCGCAAAAAAAAAAAAAGCCAGACATAAAAGAGTACATACAGTAAAATTCCATTTACATAAAGTTGTAGAATAGGCAAAAATAATATATATAGTGAGAGAAAGCTGATTAGTGGCTGCCTAGGGCTGGGGAGGTATCACTGAGACTAGAAAGGGGCATGAGACAACTTTCTGGGCTAATAGAAATATTTATATCTTGATTTTCCTAGTGGTTACAACCATACATACATTTGTCAAAGCTCATCAACTGTATACTTAGAGTGGGTACATTTTATTGTATGTAAATTATACTTTGGGATTTAAAAAAATAAAAGTAAATTAAAAAAAAAAACAAAACCTGCAAATCTGATCATGTCACCCTCCTGTTTAAAATACTTCAAAGGCTTCCTATTACTTTTACAATAAACACCAAAATCTTAACATCTGGCCCTGCCTGCCTCCCTGATCCCACTCATACCACTTCCGCCATACTTTCTGTGACCCAGTCCCACAGACCTTTCCTTTCTTTTCTTGGCTCCTCCAGAGCTCTACCACAGGGCCCTTGTACATACTTTTCTTTCTGCCTGGTGTGCTTCCACTACCCAGTTCTTTACAGCTGGTTAACACCTACTCATCCTTCAAATAGAAACACAAATGCCATTTCCTCTAGAAAGCTTTCTCTGACACCCATACTGCATCAGGTCTGCCTATGATACACTCTAATTGCATATTCTGTGCAATAGAAGTGCCTTTACAGCACTTATTTCAATTTGTAATTGTATATTTGTGAGATATTTTGACTGTTTGCCTTCCCAGCAGACTTCCTTCCTTCCTTCCTCCTTCCTTCCCTTCCTTTCTTATTTTTAATATTAAGTGAATTTTTTTTAAAAAAAGAAGACACCTCGCCATTTTATTTTATTCTTGGCCGCACCTCGTGGCATGCGGGATCTTAGTTCCTCACCAGGGATCAAACCCTTGCCCCCTGAAGTGGAAGCACAGAATCTTAACCACTAGACTGCCAGGGAAGTCCCCCAGTAAACTTTAAATACCATGAGGTTAAGACTGTTTTACCCACTAATATATCCTCACACTTTACACAGTTCTGGGCTTAGAGTAGGACTAATAATCAAATTTGCTAAATGGTTGAATGCTCAATTGCAAATGATAACTAACAATCACTCACATTACAGTAGAATAGTATCTCAATCAATCAGTCTATATGCGTCTCTAGATTCATCCACACCTCTACAAATGACCCAATTTCATTCCTTTTTATGGCTGAGTAATATTCCATTGTATATATGTACCACATCTTCTTTATCCATTCGCCTGTTGATGGGCATTTAGGTTGCTTCCATGACCTAGCTATTGTAAATAGTGCTGCAATGAACATTGGGGTGCATGTGTCTTTTTGAATTATGGTTTTCTCTGGGTATATGCCCAGTAGTGGGATTGCTGGATCATATGGTAATTCTATTTTTAGTTTTGTAAGGAACCTCCATACTGTTCTCCATAGTGGCTCTATCAATTTACATTCCCACCAACAGTGCAAGAGGGTTCCCTTTTCTCCACACCCTCTCCAGCATTTGTTGTTTGTACATTTTCTGATGATGCCCATTCTAACTGGTGTGAGGTGATACCTCATTGTAGTTTTGATTTCCATTTCTCTAATAATTAGTGACGTTAGCAGCTTTTCATGTGCTTCTTGGACATCTGTATGTCTTCTTTGGAGAAATGTCTATTTAGGTTTTCTGCCCATTTCTGGACTGGGTTTTCTGTTTCTGTAATATTGAGCTGCATGAGCTGTTTATATATTTTGGAGATTAATCCTTTGTCTGTGGATTCGTTTGCAAATATTTTCTCCCATTCTGAGGGTTGTCTTTTCGTCTTGTTTGTAGTTTCCTTTGCTGTGCAAAAGCTTTTAAGTTTCATTAGGTCCCATTTGTTTATTTTTGTTTTTAGTTCCATTACTCTAGGAGGTGGATCAAAAAAGATCTTGCTGTGATTTATGTCAAAGACTGTTCTTCCTATGTTTTCCTCTAAGAGTTTTATAGTGTCCGGTCTTACATTTAGGTCTTTAATCCATTTTGAGTTTACTTTTGTGTATGATGTTAGGGAGTGTTCTAATTTCATTCCTTTACATGGAGCTGTCCAGTTTTACCAACACCACTTATTGAAGAGACTGTCTTTTCTCCACTGTATATCCTTGCCTCCTTTGTCATAGATTAGTTGACCATAGGTGCATGAGTTTATCACTGGGCTTTCTATCTTGTTCCATTGATCTATGTTTCTGTTGTTGTGCCAGTACCATATTGTCTTGATTACTGTAGCTTTGTAGTATAGTCTCAAGTCAGGGACTCTGATTCCTCCAGCTCCATTTTTTTCCCTCAAGACTGCTTTGGCTATTCGGGGTCTTTTGTGTCTCCATACAAATTTTAAGATTTTTTGTTCTAGTTCCATAAAAAATGCCATTGGTAATTTGATAGGGCTTGCATTGAATCTGTAGATTGCTTTGGGTAGTATAGTCATTTTCACAGTATTGATTCTTCCAATCCAAGAACACTGTACATCTCTCCATCTGTTGGTATCATCTTTAATTTCTTTCATCAGTGTCTTACAGTTTTCTGCATACAGGTCTTTTGTCTCCCTAGGTAGGTTTATTCCTAGGTATTTTATTCTTTTTGTTGCAATGGTAAATGGAGTGGAGTTTTCCTTAATTTCTCTTTCAGATTTTCATCATTAGTGTATAGGAATGCAAGAGATTTCTGTGCATTAATTTTGTGTCCTGCAACTTTACCAAATTCATCGATAACCTCTAGTAGTTTTCTGATGGCTTCTTTAGGATTCTCTATGTACAGTATCATGTCATCTGCAAACAGTGACAGTTTTACTTCTTTTCCAATTTGTATTCCTTTTATTTCTTTTTCTTCTCTGATTGCCATAGCTAGGACTTCCAAAACTACGTTGAATAATAGTGGTGAGACTGGACATCCTTTTCTTGTTCCTGATCTTAGAGGCAATGCTTTCAGTTTTTCATCATTGAGAATGATGTTTGCTGTGGGTTTGTCATATATGGACTTTATTATGTTGAGGTAGGTTCCCTCTATGCCCACTTTCTGGAGAGTTTTTATCATAAATGGGTGTTGAATTTTGTCAAAAGCTTTTTCTGCATCTATTGAGATGATCATATGGTTTTTATTCTTCAATTTGTTAATATGGTGTATCACATTGATTGATTTGTTTATATTGAAAAATCCTTGCATCTCTGGGATAAATTCCACTCGATCATGGTGTATAATCCTTTTAATGTTTTGTTGGATTCTGTTTGCTAGTATTTTGTTGAGGATTTTTGCATCTATATTCATCAGTGATATTGATCTGTAATTTTCTTTTTTTGTAGTATCTTTCTCTGGTTTTGGTATCGGGGTGATGGTGGCCTCATAGAATGAGTTTGCAAGTGTTCCTTCCTCTGCAAATTTTTGGAAGAATTTGAGAAGGATGGGTGTTAACTCTTCTCTAAATGTTTGCTAGAATTCACCTGTGAAGCCATCTGGTCCTGGACTTTTATTTGTTGGAAGATTTTCAATCACAGTTTCAATTTCATTACTTGTGATTGTTCTGTTCATATTTTCTATTTCTTCCTGGTTCAGTCTTGGAAGGTTATACCTTTCTAAGAATTTGTCCATTTCTTCCAGGTTGTCCATTTTATTGGCATAGAGTTGCTTGTAGTAGTCTCTTAGGATGCTTTGTATTTCTGCAGTGTCTGTTGTAACTTCTCCTTTTTCATTTCTAATTTTACTGATTTGAGTCCTCTCCCTCTTTTTCTTGATGAGTCTAGCTAATGTTTTATCAATTTTGTTTATCTTCTCAAAGAACCTGCTTTTAGTTTTATTGATCTTTGCTATTGTTTTCTTTGTTTCTATTTCATTTATTTCTGCTCTTTTCTTTATGATTTCTTTCCTTCTGCTAACTTTGGGTTTTGTTTTTCTTCCTTCTCCAGTTCTTTTAGGTTTAAGGTTAGATTGTTTATGAGATTTTTCTTGTTTCTTGAGGTAGGCTTGTATAGCTCTAAACTTCCCTCTTAGAACTGATTTTGCTGCATCCCATAGGTTTTAGATCATCGTGTTTTCATTGTCATTTGACTCTAACTATTTTTTGATTTCCTCTTTTGTTTCTTCAGTGATCTCTTGGTTATTTAGTAACTTATTGTTTAGCCTCTATGTGTTTGTGTTTTTTACTTTTTTTCCCTGTAATTCATTTCTAATCGCATAGCGTTGTGGTCAGAAAAGATGCTTGATATGATTGCAATTTTCTTAAATTTACTGAGGCTTGATTTGTGACCCAAGATGTGATCTATCCTGGAGAATGTTCCATGCGCACTTGAGAAGAAAGTGTAATTTGCTGTTTTTGGATGGAATGTCCTATAAATATCAATTAAATCTATCTGGGCTATTGTGTCATTTAACGCTTCTGTTTCCTTATTTATTTTCATTTTGGATGATCTGTCCATTGGTGTAAGTGAGGTGTTAAAATCCTCCATTATTATTGTGTTACTGTCGATTTCCTCTTTTATAGCTGTTAGCAGTTGCCTTATGTAATGAGGTGTTCCTATGTTGGGTGCATATATATTTATAATTGTTGTATCTTCTTCTTGGATTGATCCCCTGATCATTATGTAGGGTTCTTCCTTGTCTCTTGTAACATTCTTTATTTTAAAATCTATTGTATCTGATACGAGTATCGGTACTTCAGCTTTCTTTTGATTTCCATTTGCATGGAATATCTTTTTCCAGCCCCTCACTTTCAGTCTGAATGTGTCCCTAGGTCTGAAGTGGGTCTTTTGTAGACAGCATATATATGGGTCTTGTTTTTGTATCCATTCAGCAAGCCCGTGTCTTTTGGTTGGAGCATTTAATCCATTCGCATTTAAGGTAATTATCGATATGTATGTTCCTATTACCATTTTCTTAATTATTTTGTGTTTGTTTCTGTAGGTCCTTTTCTTCTCTTGTGTTTCCCACTTAGAGAAGTTCCTTTAGCATTTGTTGTAAAGCTGGTTTTGTGGTGCTGAATTCTCTTAGCTTTTGCTTGTCTGTAAAGCTTTTGATTTCTCCATCGAATCTGAATGAGATCCTTGCCAGGTGGAGTAATCTTGGTTGTAGGTTCTTCCCTTTCATCATTTTAAGTATACCATGTCACTCCCTTCTGGCTTGTAGAGTTTCTGCTGAGAAATCAGCTGTTAACCTTATGGGAGTTCCCTTGTATGTTATTTGACATTTTTCCCTTGCTGCTTTCAATAATTTTTCTCTGTCTTTAATTTTTGCCAATTTCATTACTATGTGTCTCGGAGTGTTTCTCCTTGGGTTTATCCTGTATGGGACTCACTGTGCTTCCTGGACTTGGGTGGTTATTTCCTTTCCCATGTTAGGGAAGTTTTCGACTATAATCTCTTCAAATATTTTCTCTGGTCCTTTCTCTCTCTCTTCTCCTTCTGCGACCCCTACA
The DNA here is from genome assembly GCF_000442215.2 of Lipotes vexillifer. Lineage (NCBI taxonomy): Eukaryota > Metazoa > Chordata > Mammalia > Artiodactyla > Lipotidae > Lipotes > Lipotes vexillifer. Next base: position 2,990,426 of record NW_006798376.1, on the reverse strand, counting down.
ATGCAAATGTTGTTGCATTTAATGTTGTCCCAATGGTCTCTTATGCTGTCTTCATGTCTTTTCATTCTTTTTTCTTTATCCTGTTCTGCAGCAGTGAATTCCACCATTCTGTCTTCCAGGTCACTTATCCATTCTTCTGCCTCAGTTATTCTGCTATTGATTCCTTCTAGTGTAGTTTTCATTTCAGTTATTGTATTGTTCATCTCTGTTTGTTTGTTCTTTAATTCTTCTAGGTGTTTGTCAAACATTTCTTGCATCTTCTTGATCTTTGCCTCCATTCTTTTGCTGAGGTCCTGGATTATCTTCACTATCATTATTCTGGATTCTTTGTCTGGAAGGTTGCCTATCTCCACTTCATTTAGTTGTTTTTCTGGGGTTTTATCTTGTTCCTTCATCTGGTACATAGCCCTCTGCCTTTTCATCTTGTCTGTCTTTCTGTGAATGTGGTTTTTGTTCCATAAGCTGCAGGATTGTACTTCTTCTTGCTTCTGCTGTCTGCCCTCTGTTTGATGAGGCTATCTAAGAGGCTTGTGTAAGTTTCCTGATGGGAGGGACTGGTGGTGGGTAGAGCTGACTGTTGCTCTGGTGGGCAGAGCTCAGTAAAACTTTAATCCACTTGACTGCTGATGGGTGGGGCTGGGTTCCCTCCCTGTTGTTTGTTTGGCCTGAGGCAACCCAACACTGGAGCCTACCTGGGCTCTTTGTTGGGAATAATGACAGACTCTGGGACAGCTCACACCAAGGAGTACTTCCCAGAACTTCTACTGCCAATGTCCTTGTCCCCACTGTGAGCAACAGCCACTCCTGCCTCTGCAGGAGACCCTCCAACACTAGGAGGTAGGTCTGGTTCAGTCTCCCCTGTGGTCACTGCTCCTTCCCCTGGGTCCTGATGCATACACTACTTTGTGTGTGCCCTCCAAGAGTGGAGTCTCTGTTTCCCCCAGTCCTGTTGAAGTCCTGCAATCAAATCCCACTAGGCTTCAAAGTCTGATTCTCTAGGAATTCCTCCTCCCATTGCCGGACCCCCAGGTTGGGAAGCCTGACATGGGGCTCAGAACCTTTACTCCAGTGGGTGGACTTCTGTGGTATAAGTGTTATCCAGTCTGTGAATCACCCACCCAGTAGTTAAGAGGGGGGTGATTTTACTGTGATTGTGCCCCTCCTACCATCTCATGGTGGCTTCTCCTCTGTCTTTGGATGTGGGGTATCTTTTTTGGTGAGTTCCAGTGTCTTCCTGTCGATCATTGTCCAGCAGCTAGTCGTGATTCTGGTGTTTTCATAAGAGGGAATGAGAGCACATCGTTCTGTTCCACCATCTTGGTTCCTCCCTGTTTGGGGGTGGTGGTGCATGGGTTTGATCCCTTTCCAGGAAGTTCCACATGCTGTGTGGTGCAGCGAAACAAACAAAGAAAAAACAAAGAAAGAAACGAAAAACAAAAAAAAAAAAAGAAAAAAACACCCTAAACTGGGTGGCTTAAACAATAAACATTTATTTTTCACTGTTCTGGAATCTGGGAAGTCCAAGATCAAGGTACCAGCAGATTGGATGTCTGGTAGGGACAAGCTTTCTCATTCATAGAGAACTATCTTTTCTCTGTGTTCTCCATGGCAAAAATGATAAGAGAGCTCTCTGGAGTCTCTTTTGAGGGTACCAATCCCATTTTTGAGAGCCCCACCCTTATGATCTAATCACCTCCCAAAGGCCCCACCTCCTAATATCATCACATTGTGGATTAGAGCTTTAACATATGAATTTTGGGAGGACACAAACATTCAGTCCATAACAATGACTAAAGGATTTATCAATAATTACTCTATCTTTGACTATGATATAGGGAGAGAATTATGTCCAATTTACTAGGAATACAAAACAAGTAGGAGAGTATGGTATAAGTTTTCTATCCTGCTCACTAAGGATCTGCCACAGCAAATCATTTGTGGAAGAAGGAAAGTTATAAAATTATCTTTCTCTCTCTCTTTTTTAAGGAAACTGGCGAAAATCCTTAGCCCAGTGCAGCTAGGAGGATGGGTTTCTGTTCACAGATTTTATGGTCTGGTATTCTCTTCTGTTGTTCTTGTTTTTTGATTATGTCCGTGTTCCAGGATGTTGTCTGCTGGGACATTCATTTCCCAATTGCAGGAAGTTCTCTT